>NW_027464585.1:28742500-29042500 GCF_043290135.1 Rhipicephalus microplus | reverse complement strand
CAGGAGATGTCTGTTCGACCACCATGTACGACCCAATCAAGCTACTGATGAATTTGTCGCATAAGCCGGGGACGCATAGTGGAGTCCATTGAAAAACCTCGTCATCAGGGGAAAAACTCCTAAGCATTTCCCCGAGGGTGAACATGGTTAAGTGCGAATACACGGGGTGATGCTATGAGGGGTATTTATAAATTCGCACTAATATATTTATAATCACACTATGGTGCCTTTATGGTGTAATGGTTCCCGGAAATCGCAATTTGATCACACGGGGGAGTTTGCGTTAACTCACTGGCGAATGCCAACGGATTTTAACTTTTCTCCCCCTCATGACCCGCTCTCGACGGGAGACTGAGAAAGAAGGTGGGCGCGCGAGAGAGAGGGGTGCGCGCGCAGCTGCAGCGAGCGAGGAGAGCGGAGGAGCGAGCGAAGGGGGAAGGGGTATAAGGCACGTTACTGACACCGATATCAGCGTCGCGTCCGTGGCTTATTCGGTAGAGCGTCGCGCTGCGGCCCGCCAAGTCCTCTTTCTTTTAAAGATAGAGAGAAGACTGCGGACGCCGCCGACGGCGGTGGATGGTTTGGGGTCGCTTATAAAGTGTATTCACACTTAAAACTCACAACACGGCGAGACGAGTCACAGAGAGATTTTTGATTGTCTTGAGAGAGGCCGATGTTAACACGGGTCTGGTGACGGCAATGAGCGAGACGAGATAGAAATTCTTTAGAGAAAGGAGCCGTCGAGGATGCAGGGGCCGAAAGAAAAGAGACATCTAGAGCGAAACTCGGCGAGCAACCATGGACAAGAAAAAATGGAGAAAAGCCGGTAACGCGTTTAGCAGCTGTATTATTGGCGAATGTCATGAAGGGTAGAATTGCATCCCAATTCGTGTGGTTGGGGTGAATGTACATGGCGATCATGTCCAATTGGGGTCCGTTGAAACTGTTCGTCAATCAGTTGTTCTGCGGGTGGTAGCTAGAAGTGGTCTTGAGAACAGTGTTCGAGGCACGCAAAACTAGCTCAACAATGGAAGAGAGAAAGACTTTGCCACGATCACTCAGGAGAATGCTGGAGCTTCATGACGCAAAAAGATGTGGCGAAGAAAGAAATCGGTGACCTCAGTGGCAGTCCCAGATGGTATCGAAGCTGTTTCTGCGTAGCGGGTAAAGTGGCCGACGGCCGTGACAATCCAGCGATTCCCATTGGATGATATAGGAAGAGGGCCATACAAGTCGATTCCAACGACTTCAAAAGGCGAGGCGGGACAAGGAAGAGGTTGCATTAAGTCAGCCGGAGCAGTTGTCGGTCGTTTTTGCCGTTGGAAATGGATACAGGAGGCGACGTACTTAGCGACGGCTGAAGAGAGGCCAGGCCAAAAACAACTACTTCGTATTTTGTCGTAAGTCTTGTGATAGCCTAGATGAGCGGCGGTTGGATCATCAAGGAAGGCTTCCAGAACTTCACGTTGCAGAGAACGTAGGATGACGGGTACCCACTTGTTGCCATCGATGTGGTAAGCGTAGCGGTATAAAGCACCTCCGACAAGCCTAAATTGAATAAGTTGTCGACTGAGTGTGGCGTTTGGAGTAGTAGATTCGGTCAAGCGGTCAACAATGGTGCGGCAGTATGGATTGGTACGTTGTTGTGAAACAAGAACGGATAGGGTGGCAGGTGATGAACTTAGCGCTGCGATTAGAGATGTGCTGTCGTTTTGGAGTATCGATGGTGAGTGGCTTCCGCTGGGCAAAAGACAGCGCGATAGAGCATCAGCATCTTGATGCTTCTTCCCAAATCTGTAGGCGACATCAAAATTATGCTCGGGCAAGCGAAGCGCCCAGCAACTGAGGCGACCCGATAAGTTTTTCAGCGATGAAAGCCAGCATAGGGCGTTATGGTCGGTAACGACTGTAAAATGACAGCCGTGAAGATATGGTCGCAATATTTGCACTGCCCCAACAACAGCAAGGCACTCCTGCTCAGTGATAGTGTAGTTCTTTTCTGGAGCGGTAAGAGAACGACTTGCGTAAGCAACGACGCGTTCGCGTGAGTTTTTGGCCCGCTGCAAGAGTACCGCACCAAGACCATGACTACTTGCGCCCGTGTGAAGGATGGTGGGTGTGGTGGAATCGAAGTGGCACTGTACTGGATCTGACGTGAGGGCTTGCTTCAATGCCGTGAAAGCGCTTTCGCAGTCTTCGGACCAAATGAAGGGGACGTTCCTTTACAGGAGTTGATGCAGTGGAGACGCAAGTTCCGCGATGCCACGTATGAAGCGCCGGAAGTGAGAAGATAACCCAAGAAAGCTGCGCAGGTCCTTTTGACGTAGTGGTCGAGGAAAATTGAAGACGGCGGCAAGCTTCTCGGGGTCCGGCCGAATTTCTTCTTTGCTGACGAGGTGGCCAAGAACGTTGATTGTCTTGCTAGCAAAGGTACATTTCTTGGTGTTAAGCTGTAGACCGGCTTTTGCAAGGCATGTGAGGACTTTGTCAAGGCGTTGTAGATGCTTCGAGAACGTAGATGAAAACACTACTATGTTATCGAGATAGCACAGACGCGTTTTCCATTTGAAACCACGTAATACACCGTCTATCATGCGTAAGAAGGTGGTTGGCGCATTACAGAGTCCAAAAGGCATCACAATAAACTCGTACAACCCATGTGGCGTTGAAAAGGCGGTCTTTTCTTTATCAGACTCCGACATTGGCATCTGCCAGTAGCCTGACCAAAGGTCGAGGCTAGAAAAATACTCTGCGCCTTGTAATGAATCCAATGCATCGTCGATCAGAGAGAGAGGATAAACATCCTTGCGCGTTATTTTGTTTAGCGCACGGTAATCGACGCAGAAACGCACTGTCCCCTCTTTCTTTTGAACGAGAAGAACTGGGGATGACCAGGGACTCGAAGATGGACGTATGATGTTGCGTCGTAGCATCCCTGAGACATTTTCCTTGATGATATTGCGTTCTGCCTGTGACACGCGATATGGACGCCGATGTACAATACGAGAGGCATCAGTCTGTATGCTGTGAGTAACGATGGTAGTCATGCTGAGAACGGGCGAGTTCACGTCAAATAGAGAACGGCGTCTATTCTACAGGGCGAGCAAATCTTCAGTTCAATCAGGTGTTAAGTCAGTGCTTATGGTTGCTGACACAGCTGTGGAAGAAGCATTGAATGGCAGTGATTGTGACTTTGGGACATCGTTGTGGTTGTTGTTCGGAACAGTAACAGTCGCAACAGGCTCACTGTCGACCGCGCAAGATACTGTTGAGCCACAGGGGAGCAGTGCACACTCGGTCATTTGATTTATGGCGGATAGGTAGGTAGACCGCTCGAAGAAGCGAATAAGCCCTGGTGTGATCACAAAGCTCCTACGTTGGGTGTGGCCGTAAGGAAGAATTAGTACGTCCCCATTCACAATGTCGGTGCAATTAACACTTATAATTTCTTCGATGTATGGCCAAAGTACATAATCTGACGTGGTGACAAGGCGGATGCGTCCATCGTATTCAAGCGGATAAGAGTCGGTGGCATTTAGATGCAGGAGGCGCTGATGACAAGATATGAAAGTGGACGCAGAAGACAAGAAATCTCACCCCAGAATGAGAGCGTGGGTGCACTCACGAAATACCGCGAAAACAATGTGATGACGAATGCCTTCTATGCAAACACGAACGGTACACTGTGCAAGTGGACAAATGAGAGCGTTGGTCGCTGCACGTAGAGGTGGGCCGCCATAAGGCGTGGTGACTTTTCGAAGGTGGGAACAAAAATCAGCACGAATCGTCAAAACGGCAGCGCCAGTGTTTACAAGAGCCTTAACGCGTACCCCTTCTACAAACACTACTACCAAATTGGATGGCCACTCTGGAGGAACTGTTAGCTGTCTGGTGGATGCAGTTTCCCTTCCTAAAACTGCATTGGGGAGTTTTTTGCGTGGGCGTTCATGGAATGGGAGGTAGGCCGCAGAGGCGACACTGAACGGCGACCTGGCGAAGGCGACCTGCTGCAAGACGTACGGGAATTCCCAGGCATGTCAGTATGGTAGGTAGGAGACGGTGAACGGTAATAGGACGATCAGGAGGGTAGTCGTAGGTAGTTCGTTGTAGCACGGAAGCTCCGGTGTTCTTCAGGAGCGTAGCCGCGTCGCTCGTCTTGTTGGCGCCTTCGACAAAACCGAGCGATATGTCCTCGATAGCCGCAGTAGTAAGAGATTGTTCGAGGTGAGCGCTGAGGTGCGTAGTAAGGCGGTGCACGCACTGGCGGTGCCAACGAAGCCACAGGCGTATGATGTGCTGGTGTGGGCACAGAAACGGTGGGTGCGGCAGAGAGCGCGGCAACTTCGGCGTACGTGCGCGTCTGGTGCACTCAGGGACCGTTGGAACATGTCGGACGCGATGCAGAGGCGATCTCTTGTTTAATCAGGTCTCGCAAGTTATCTTTTTCAGAAGGGAGAGTACTTTCCGGAGCACAGGAAGAGCAGCGCCCGTGCTCCGGAAAGCAGCGCACGCAAGTCGAGGGGTGCAGGCAAACGAATATCGGTGGCATCGTAGGAAAGGCGAAAGAGTGAAGTTCGTCAAGTCGCTGACAGATGGTTATCACGTCCTGGGTGGTGGCAGGATTGTGCGTGGCGAGGGCGTTGAAGCCGAAGGTGTTAATGCCTTTAATAATGTGGCGTATTTGGTCGTTCTGAGACATGCCGGTGTTAACGGGCTTGCACAGTGCAAGGACATCCTCAGTATAAGAGGTGTAAGATTCACCCGCCAGCTGCGTGGGTTCAGCGAGCTTCTTCTTTGCGGCCTCAGTGCGAACTGTAGGGGCACCAAATATCTGCTGAATTTGCTGCTTGAAAGTGTTCCAGTCGGGAAGATCGGGGTGGTGGTTCCAGAACCAAGTTTTCGCAACATCGGACAAGTGAAATGGGACGCTGCGCAACTTTTGTGGATTGTCCCACCTGTTCAAATCGCTGACGAGGTCGTAGTTTTTGATCCAGTCTTCGACATCATTGCCTCGGAGACCGGAAAACACAGGTGGATCAAGCAGGTGATTGTTTTTGGGTTGAGCGGGTGGCGGTGGCTGCAGTAGGACGGCGACGTTGGATGGGCCAGATTTTTCTTGGGCTGGGGGTTGTATGCGACAACCCGAGCGGAGCTCCAGCGAGAACGGGCGAGAGGACTTAAGGGAACAAAAAGCACCGTCCACCACTTGTGAGGAACCGGTGTATTCATCCAGGTGCGAGCTAACAATGAATATGATAACCAATTTCTACAGTCAGACCTTGACATTGTCTCAACCTGGTGCAATAAATGGCTTATGACTCTCAACTCTAAGAAATCTAAATGCATGTCAATAACCCGGCGATCTATTTCTCCCCCCTGTACCTACAGAATTAACGCCGTTCCCCTTCAGCATGTCTCTTCATATAAGTACCTCGGCGTTTACATTACCAACAATCTATCTTGGCACACGCATGTAACCTACATCTGTAATAACGCTAACCGAACGCTAGGATACTTACGCCGCAACTTTTCTCGCGCTCCGCTGTCCCTCAAAATTCTATTATACCGATCGCTAATTCGCCCAAAGCTTGAGTACGCGTCCGCTATATGGGATCCCGTGCAGCAAAATTTAATTAACGCGTTAGAATCTGTTCAGAACCGCTCAGTTCGGTTCATTTGTTCTAATTATTCCCGTACTGCTAGCATATCAGAAATGAAATCTAACCTTGACCTACCCAATTTACCTGTCCGGAGGAAACTGGCGCGACTGCATTTTTTTCATAAGATATTTTTTCACAATCCATCAATGAAGCGAGACCTCATTTCACAACTGTCATACCACTCATCGCGCATTGATCATCAGCATAAGGTTGCAATTCCGTTTTGCCGCACCAAATTCTTTTCAGCAGCCTTCTTACCGAAAACAGCCGCCGATTGGAACCACCTTCCTTCTTCCGTTGTATCAATAATAGACCCTTTCTTATTCAAGACTGCAATTTCTCAGCAATGCTTGTAACTATACGCAGTTTCCATTTTCTATTTTTGTCTTGTATGTGCTTGAATTCTTATACATTTTTTAGTTGACTTATGTTGCCTTCCTGATTTGCGCATCTGATACTTGTTTCTTTATTTTGTCTTTTTTTCTTGTGTGTTATATATGTTGTACCCACCCCCTCTGTAATGCCCTACGGGCCCTGAGGGTATTATAATAAATAAATAAATAAATTAATAAATAAACACACACTGGTGATGATATTTACAGATGAAGAAGATGTACAGGTGATGATATCAAAGAGAATAAAGCGTCATTTGTTTGTCGCGCTCTCAATATATATATATATATATATATATATATATATATATATATATATATATATATATATATATATATATATATATATATATATATATATATATATATATATATATATATATATATATATATTGAAAGTCTTCCTGGATTTGGGTCGAGTTATAAGTCACCAGATGAAGCGAACGAGCCAACGAAAAACTATGCTTTATTGCCAACGTTACGGCCGGGGACCGGCCTTTGTCAGGGTATACGTATGCCCTGACGATATATATATATATATATATATATATATATATATATATATATATATATATATATATATATATATATTAAGCTACTTGATAATTGACCAATCCACCAGGGTGGGTGTGAGCTAAAAGTTTAGGATCTACATCTAGACGGAAGAGCGACAAAGTCCAGACCCTTAATGTGCTTCGCAATTAAAAGCAGGACCAAGTAACGCTAAACATGGGTATTTGCAGGCCGATGCTGAATGTCCTTGTCGAATTCCCCAGGAAGTGTAGTCCCTGATTCATCCTTCTATTGGGGATGCAGCTTTCTGCAGATCTTATTGGTAATATTTGGGTCCATGTGCTTCGAGTTGTCGATGAAGTCGTCGTCGCGCTGTATTTTGGTAGCTTCCTGGTTAGCTCAATTGGTTGAGCAACCACCCCGGATAGGCTTTGGTCCCGGGCTCGAACGCCGGACGAGGACGCATTGTTCGATTACTAAGAGGGTTTCTTTCTGAGAAATCCGTATTGACTTCCTTGTGGCTTCGTGCTACAATCGGGTGTTGTCTTCTTTTGCTTTCTTATTTCATGTGAACTAAGAAAGGTAACTCTTGGGTGGTCTTGAGTGAAAAGTAAGGGAGTGAAATCGGGAGTGGGTAAGAGTGAACATTTACTTGCTTTCTTCCCAGCACAACATACATAAAAGGAAGAAGAAGGCGCTTTATTTCTTAATAAGGACGCTAAGTTTGCTGAACATGGACAGAGCAGATCAGGCACACACAGTGCTGTATTCAATTAGAACTGCTTATTTCTATGAGCACGTGACGCATGTACAGTGTTTTTCAAGAAAACTGCACTTTATTATTGAAAAATGACAGGAAGAAGGTGCCTGCGTGCAACCTGCATTGTTCCCTTTTCTGTAGCAGATTGTGTCTTCAATTGCGTACAAAGATCAATTATGAAAGTAGATATAGAAATTACCACATGTATTTTTGACCTGTGGAAAGAAGCGGTCGAGTCGAATTGGTGAAGTAAGGTTCTTGCTGCAAATATTCACCAGCCACTTCGAAATTTCTGAAAGGCGGCTACCGGCGATTCCCGCGGGAGGATGAAATCTGAATAGTAGAGCAGGAGAAACCGCAACCGACTTCCTAAACAGTGAATCTACCATCCATTTAAAAACCGGCCTCAATGACGACAGTTTCCCTATACGTCACTATACGTACTATACGTACAACCATCACTATAGGCACTTCATTTGTCGGTAGCGTTTCCCTGTTGCCCAGCTGCTTATCAGCGCTCGCTTATCCTCCTGGCTGAATGAGAGGTAAACAGTGTCGTCATTGAGAACGTTTTTGAAAAGAATGGTAGATGCACTGTTTGAAGCGTTATTTTCAGTTCGCGTGCGTGTGCTGCCGAATGTGCTGTGTTTATCTCTCTTCTCTCTTTCTCCTCTTTATTTTTCATCTCCCCATCCCCCTCCCATGCACAGGGTAGCAAACCAGCTGCCTGTGGGCTGGTTAACCTCCCTGCCCTTCTTTTCCTCCTATTTTCCTTTTTCCATTCCTTCAAATTGGCCTGCTAAATTAGCCACATTTCACCCCCCCGGTAATCTCCAGTGGCCGCCTTTCAGAAATTCTAAAGTGACTATGAACAATTCACAAGAAGAACTTGCATTCGCCCATTTGACTCGTTTGGTTATTTCCAGTGGTTAATAGTTAATTGTGTTAATTGTTATACTTACTGCTGTAATTTATATTTTTACGCATATGAAGATGGCTTCTCCCGCAGTAAAGGGAACACCACAGGAAGCACGCAGGTACCTCCATTCTGTCATTTTAAATAATAATGGTGACATGCCTTGAAACGCCCTGTATATACACATACCCTGATAGGTGCGACAGATTACGATTGAAGCGATAGCCTGCGCACTTGGTTCCTCCTTCCCATAGGTATGCAAAAGGGGGAGAGGGGCGCTAGAGGTTTGTCTCTCCTAGAAACCTAAGAGAGGGGTTGTCATGATAGAGGCGTGCAAAAAAAAATAAGTGTTCGCTGTGAGGGGGCGATGAAGGGGAAACCGAAGTATGGGCGCGAGCGACGCGTGCCACCGTGCGCGTGCCGGAGGTGAAGACAGCGCAGCTGCCGCGTGCATTGCAGATGGTCCGCTTCCGAAGCCTCCGACCGGGCCTGCTGGCGGAGAACCAGAAGTCCGCAAGGTCGCCGTACGCCTCCGCCTCCAAAGCTTCGCTGTTACGTCCACTTCTGTGGAATTGTAGTGTTCAAACCAGCGGTTACTTGTATCTCTATTTTCACAGTTTGAGCTTATCACGTATATGTCCTTCTTGATGTCTGTGTCATCTGCGCGCCAGAGGGATTCCCTCTGCTCTGATTCCACACTTTCACAGGATATACCACTGGATTTCTAACTGCGTAATGGAATCAACACCGTTCCTGTGGCTGTGGTGCCAAAGAATGGAGGAGTTATTCGGATGAAAAATCCCAAGGCCATCCATTCTGAGCTACGCATGGTGGCTACTCATTATCTACAGATAACCGAGGTCCAACAGTTTGGACGTAGCGGCATCCTCTGCTGATCTCCCGACCAGGCCTGTATCAAGGACCTTCTAAAGTGTAGCAGTTTTGTCTCATCTTCGGTGAATTTCAATCCCCATCACCTTGCTTGTTGTAAAGGCCTAGTTCGTGAAGTAGATGTCAGTTTAACTCCAGCAGAAATCTGGGATATTTTCTCGGAGGCAGGTGTTGTATCCGTCTATCGTTGCAAGAGGCTTGTCTATACCGTGAGGGTTCCTTCCGAGACAGCTATCGCCACATTTGCCAGCACATCGCGTCCTTCCAACATCAAATCTTGGCCTTTATTGAGTTGAACCCCTTGCCCCACGCCCTCTTGAATGTGGAAAATGCTGAAGGTACGGACAACGCATGAACGGTGGTCGCTCTAATGTCTGATGTCGCATGTGAGGGGCCAGTCACAGCACCAATGACTGGAAGTCTAATCAGGAGTTTGACAGTTTGGGCTAGTCGGTATGACATGACGATTGTTATAGCGCAAAAACAGAACGACGACAGACAAGAAGGCGATGAGTGCTAACTTCCAACTGAGTTTATTGCGCAGAGTGCGAAAACATATAGAGAAGACAGTAAACCATCTGACAAAAACCATGGGACCGAAAGAGCAATGCATGAGTAGGAGAAAAAATAGAAGCAAGAAAAGAGGCAAAAAAATCCTTAAAGAAAAGAAACAGAAAAGTAAAAGTAAAAGTAAAAGTACTATAAATACTTGCGCACACTGAAACCTTCGATGAACTGAAGTTCCTTCTCGGACAGAGACACGAAGGGCTTGCTAATGCATGACACCTGTTCGCGTGGCATCTGCGTGGCCTCGACGATAACTCGGGTGCGCTCATCCCTTTACTTATACAGCGTCACTGTGTCCTTGAAAAGGGGCATACAGTTGCACTCAGTGCAGCACTGAGCAAGAAAACTATCTTTCCCGTTTCTAACATCTGAGCAACACGGATACAGAGCGTGAAAGGATAGCCATTGTTCCGTACAAACACCAGATATCACACATGCTCAAGAAAATTGAAAAACGTACGGGAGTTCGGGTGCTGTTCTCTGCACCGTTCAAATTAATCAGTCTCACCAAATCTGCCAACCCCCTGAAAAGTCACTCATCAACGGAATGTAGAGTTAAGCATAGCAACAGGTACTTGACATGTTCCCGGGATGTTGTCTATAGGAACGCCTTTTCCTGTGATGCTTCTTGTGTGGGTACGACCGGAAGGTGTCTCAGCGACAGACTGAGAAAACACGCTAACACATAAAATATCCGAGAATGACAAGTTACGCTTTTTGCATTTAACAATGTTTTTAGCACACAGAATGATCGTTAGTGTAACGAACTACGTGCGCAGAAACCTTTGCTTCTTTTTTCTCCCGCTCACAATAAGTTATTAAAGCGAGGAATAGCACGGGCCTGCCTTGAAAATGTTTTGAACAGGTCGTGCTTTCACAACATCTCTGCGAGCTTCAAAGCTCAAGTGTCCCGGCTTATAGCTTCGGGTTCACCTAAGGCGTTTATCGCATAGGTCGATGAGACTATCCTGCGGACCAATAGGGCAGAGCAGAGCCAGAGACAGGATACGAACAACATGGATACAGAGCGTGAAAGGATAGCCGTTGTTTGTACTCTCTCTCTGGATTCCGGGCAGACCGGTTGTGCCCTAGCGATTTCCGACGACAGCAAAACTGTGGCCGATTGGGTTGTTTCTACGCCACGTCCTGCCACCGCTCCCCGACAACGACGACAGCGTAGCTCTGGCCGACTCGATTAGCCCTACGCCATCTCCTGTCGCTGAGAAGAGCTTTCGTCAGTGGTGCCCCGTCGTCGGACTCCTGCAACCGTGTTCATTTTTCCTGTCTTCTCCTTACTTATATCGCTCCCTGTCTCTGCGCCTCACTCTCCTTCCTCTCTCTCTATCTGCATACCTTTCAATCCTATCCATTTATTCCCTTCTCTACCCCATCCATTGTGAGCTACTGTTGAGGTATCCTCCCCCTGAGAGAGAGTTACGGGGCTCACTTTTCTCTGCTTTTCATTTATAATCACCCCCCCCCCCCCATTGTGCTATAGAAACACCTGGTATCACACAGGCTCAAGAAAATCAGCGAACGTGCGGGAGTGTTTGCGTGCTGTTCTCTGTACCGTTCAAATAATAAGTCTTACCAAATCTACAAACCCCTTGAAGAAGCAATCATCAACGGAATGTAAAGTTAAGGCTAGGAACAGGCATGTGGCATCTTCCCGGGAAGTTGTCTATAGGAACCCCACTTCTTTTGGTGCTCGTTAAGTCAGAACGACTGGAAGGTGTCTGAACGATTGACTGAGAGAACACGCTAACAATGTTAGAAACGGTAAATATGGTTTTCTTGCTCAGCACTGACTGAGCGCAACTGCGTGTTCCTTTTTATTTATTTATTTATTTATTTTATCTATTGATACTGTTATCCCCAGTGGGGCCGTTACAGGTGGTAGACAAACAAAAAAAATAACTCTTACAAAACTTCTCAGCCCGATACAAAGACGCATTTTCGTAGAGAAATCCAAGGGCACATTTGAGCACAGATATCATTTGCACGCACTAACAAACTATAACGACAACAAAGACACGCAGCACGTGTTTAACAACCGAGGTCTCATCGGCCACGCACAACATCCCCGCATACAAGCGGCGCAGCAAGTGTTCTGCAAAGGAATGCACAGGAACTGCACCAAGAAACGCGTGTGCAGCACGTGCGCAAGACAGGAGCACAAGGAAATGCAAGAACACGCGAATAAAACGTTACAGCAGCTATTCATTACTTATAAGTGAGTAATGACGAAGCAAGGACGACTCAAACTGATTAGCTGTCACTGCGGAAATTGCAGCCTGTGGAAGGGCATTCCAGTCTTCTATTCTTTTCGGTAGGAACGAATATTTAAAACTGTCCACCCTGGCATTAATTGCGAAAAACTGGCCCACATGGCTACCCCTGATGGTGCGAGTGTTCCTTGGTTTTAAATATAAACTAGTGTCTAAGTTGAGGGAATTGTTTTTTAGCATGAAAAGAAACTTCAACCTAGCTACTCTCCGTCGGTTTGAAAGGCGAGGTAGTTTTGGTTGGCTAAGCATGTCACTAACCAAATCAGTGCTTCTAAATCTCGACAGAATGAACCAAGCTGCTCGCCTTTGTATATTTTCGATCTTATCAATCTGGTATCTCCTATACGTATCCCACATAATACTCGCATATTCTAGCGTAGGCCGCACAAGCGTCAAATATGCCATAAGCTTTGCTTTGGTTGATGCCAGTTTCAATTTTCTTCTTAAAAAACCACAGGTTCTTTTCTGCAGCGCTGCACATGTGGTTAATGTGAGTTTTCCAAATAAAGTCTTCAGATAAATTGACACCCAAGTATTTAAAATGCGTTACTTGCTCTAACTGATGCCCGTCTGATCGGTAGAAAAACGCCAACACATTTTTTTACGTTTTTTGTGACTGTCATGTACGAGGTTTTGCAATAGTTAACTTTCATTTTCCATTTCTTGCACCAGTCGCCTATATTTAGTGCAGCGTTCAAAGCGAGTTGGTCGTTACGATGATTTATTCTCGAATATATAAGGCAATCGTCTGCGAACAGGCTAAGCTTAACATTAGCTGAAGCTGTTTTTGCAATGTCGTTGATGTAGCACAAGAAGAGCACTGGGCCGAGCACGGAGCCTTGGGGGACACCAGAAGTCACACGTGAAGTACGGGATTTCACACCATTTTTTTAAACAAATTGTGTCCTGCTAGAAAGGTACGCTTTAAGCCACTCTATCAACTTCCTATTTACGCCAAGGCGTAACAGTTTCTCTATCAGCTGCGCGTGGAGAACACGATCAAAAGCCTTTGACATATCAAGGCAAACTGCATCAATTTGACCCTTTTCATTGATAGATTGTGCAAAATCGTAGGTGGTTTCTACTAGCTGAGTCATCATCAGCATCATCAGCATCATCAGCCTGACTACGTCCACTGCAGGACAAAGGGTCTCCCGTGTTCCGCCAGTTAACCCGGTCCTGTGCTTGCTGCTGCCAATATATACCCGCAAACTTCTTAATCTCATCTGCCCACCTAACCTTTTGTCTCCCCACAACCCGCTTGCCTTCTCTGGGAATCCAGTTAGTTACCCTTAACGACCAGCAGTTATCCTGTCTACGCTCTACATGCCCGGCCCATGTCCATTTCTTCTTCTTGATTTCAGCTATGATATTCTTAACTCCCGTTTGTTGCCTAATCCACTCTGCTCTCCTCTTGTCTTTTAAAGTTACACCTACAATTTTCTTTCCATTGCTCGTTGAAAAGGAAAATTGTAGGTGTAACCTTAAAAGACAAGAAGACTAGCTGAGCAATAGTTGATAAATTCCGCCAAAAACCATGTTGGCTAGGAACCAGAATATTCGAGTCCTCAAGAGACTTGTACAGGCATTTTGGCAGGACATGTTCGAGTTTTACAGCATATATGCATGTAATTGAGATTGGTATGTAATTGTGAACGCTGCATTTTGCTCCAAACTTATGAACAGGGACTACTTTGGCAGTTAGCCAGTCATTTGATAATGCATTTTGCTCTAGGGATGCTTTGAAAATAACCGATAGGTATTTCGCAACCCACTCTGCGTAACCCTTCGAGAATTCACTCTGTATACAATCGGGGCCAATAGTTTTTTTGTATCCACCTCGAGAAGAATCGAAAGAATGCCTTCCTCTGTAGTAACAACGTCAGGCATGGTTCTCAACGCAGACAAGCTACATGTATCGTGATTTTTTCTTGGAACTTCTGGAGCTGACAACACAGAATGAAAGTAATCGTTGTACCTATTAGAAATCTGCGCACTGTCAGTGCACGCAGTAACAAACTATATGTTTCCACCAACATCAAGGTACTGCATATTCTCTTTAGGCTCGGCAAAATGACGCCGAAACCGTAGGGGTGAAACTTTCACAAATTCGGAAAGCGTGTTTGAATTACAGTTTTCCTTCGCAGCTGACAGCTTGAGCTTTAATGTGGACGAAAGTGACAATTTCTCGCTTTGATTTTTTCTACATAGCGCTTCTCGCGCCTAATTTTGCGTTGGAGCTGAATAATTTCGTGAGTCATCCAAGGATTGCGTTTCCTCACAGTTTTCTTTCTTTGCAGTACAAACTTATCCAAGCAGTAATGAACTATATATTTAAATGTACACCACAATTGATTGACGTTGACTCCCACGTGAAGCTAATCCATAGATATTTCTAGATGGTCCAAAATGCTAACATTATCAGCTTGGCTAAAATATTTTACCGTGATTACTTTTCTTTGAACATGGCTTGGTAAAATAAACTTCTTAATACAAAGGACACAGTGACGCTGCATAAGCACAGGGATGAGTGCACCCGAGTTATCGCCGAGGCCGCGCAGATGGCATTCGAACAGGTGTCATGCATTAGCAAGCCCTCCGTATCTCTGTCCGAGAGGGAACTAAGGTTCCTCGAAGGTTTTAGGTGCGTGGAAGTAGTTATACTACTTTCACTTTTCTTTCAGTTTCCTTATAGATTCTTGTTTGCGGTTTTTTTCGCTTTTGTTTTTTTTTCTCTTGCTCATGCGTTGCTGTTTCTTTCAAATTGTTTTTGTCAGTTGGTTTACTGTCTCCTCTATATGTTTTCGTGATCTGCGCAATAAACTCAGTTGGAAGTTAGCGCTCATCTCCTTCTTGTCTCTTTGTCGTAGTTTTGTTCTCGCGCTATAGCTATCGTCCAATAAGGGTTCTGACTGTTTATCTCAAGCCAATTGCAAAGCCATCTACTTTTGCTGTCCTGCTGGAACTACAAGTTATTGACCTAATTGAAAGAAGGCATGGCTTGCGCAGGGAAGCTCTAGCAGAAATACAGAGCAGGACTCGTGGATATGCAGAAGTTAGAGTACGACTGCCTCCCGCTATGGATGTGTCTATGGTTCAATCAAATATTTCATTCGCGGGGAAAGCGGTAGAAAAGTCCCCTGAAACACAGCTTTCTAACGAATTCTTGACCTTGGCTCAAGTGATTCCGACAGAGCTACCTGGTATATCGGAGCAACTATCCAAAAGCTTGCAAAACCCTATCCATCTAAATAATTCATCACTTGGGTCTTGGTCGGAGGCTCATAGTGATAAGACAATTCGACCTAATAACTCACAAAGAACTGAGCAGGACTATTTGTCTGGTTCTGGATCACAAGAAATTCAGGATGTAGAGATGGATGCTCGAATTCTGAAACGTACCAGATGCCCGAACAACAAGAATCAGTTAAAATTTAAAAACCAAGAAAAGTGTCAAAGAACGTTTGAATAAGAATGATTTCTTCAAAAAGAAGGTATTTTGGAGCAATCAGTTGCTGCTGCTTGCCTATCGTTAAAATAGGGTACCTTAGAGACCTTCAATGGAACTGCCGTTCCATACTTTCCGCCGCAACAAATCCATTATGCCTTAGCTCGCAACAATCTTCAGATGTTATAGCATTACAACAAGCTTGATTATCATCCGGCGAAATTTTTTATTTGCAAAATTATAGGTGCTTTCATTTGGATAGAAATACCCGACAGGGAGGAGTAGCATTTTGTATATCATCTCATTTTTGTTATAAACAGAACCTTGTTTTTCAGGCAATACGTCTGATAACGAAGTTCTAGTAGTGAAAATAATACTAACAGGCTGTGCGCCACTTATTCTCGCAAACAGCTACTTTTTGATAGGCATAAAACAGGAAAGTATTCTGGACTCCAATGAGAATGTCTGCAGACCTACCACGTAATTTATGGGTGACTTTAATTCTCATCATGTAACATGGGGATTCCGTAGAGACGCATCAGGTAAAATCTAATCAAACTAAGTTTCTTCGAGGTAATGCCAGATCTGTGTTAGACTTATTAACTAGCTCGAGCCTTCTGAGTTCTACTCAAATGGTGGTTGATACTGCCACTAATAGTGATCACTGCCCAATAGTGATTGACTTCAAATGCTCCTTAGTACGATTTGATCATCAAATCTATTCTTTTGCAAGCTACTCAGAATTTAAATAGAATTGCTGTCAGCCTTGCCCTCTTTCAATAACTCGTAAACTGACATTAAAGCCATGAAGTGAAGTGAAGTGAACTTTATTGCCACATATATAAAAACGTGTTAAAACAACAAGGATGGTGGGATAAAAGCTGCATGTAGGTAGCTTGACTAGTCCTGCCTCCCAGAACAATAACAGCAGCAGCAAACATTAACAAGCATTCTTACTTGTGACAATAGTGAAATAGAAATACATAATGCAAAGCAATAAGAGAAGCAAAAAAGAATGAAACAAACATTCTGAACAGACACAATCATAAAGAACAAAACATTCGTGTTTATGAAATTAGTTGAAGCATTATCTTTTTGGAAATACGACGTGTGTTGTCATCACTGAATTTATATTTGTTTAGTATTGAAGGAAGGTGGTAGGAAAGTGTTTAAAAACTGTAGTTTGTGCGTGGTCGCGGAACTGCCCAATGTTCGGTGTGTCGGTTTATGCGATATGATTGATTTATTGACAAGTTAGCGATGTTCCTCATATGAGTACTGCCCTTAATCATTTCATGTTTAAAAGAACCTTAATTGATACTCATAAAAGTGGTCAACTCATATAATTTTGAACTTCAAAAATAGGTCGCACATGCGCTCATTATAAAGTACATCAGCAATAGCCCGTAGGCCTTGCTTCTGTAGTGTGACTAAACTTTCTAGGGATTGTTTAGTGCTGTTTGACCAAACGAGGTGACAATAGCGCAGATGTGAAGCAAAGAGTGCATTATATATCATGAGTTTCTGCTGTATTGGTAAAGGTTTCTGACATCTGCACAGCATACCCAAGGCCTTGCAAAGCTTAGATTTTAAGTGATCAGTGTGGTGGTACCTAGTTACCAGTTCGAGAAAGATGACAAGCAATGTTTTAGCCATCGCAGAGTGTACTACTTTAGAGTCATTTAGCGTAAGACACTTTGTGTGATCGCAAGGCGTAGTTTTTGCTCTAAAGAGTACTGCTTTTGTCTTCGAGCAATTAAGCTGAAGTGACTTTTTCACTGACCAATTATTTATTTTTCTTAATATTTCATTAGCCAGATGTATAAGATCAACATCCTTAGTTCCTGGAACGAAAAAAAGGGGTGTAATCCGTGTAAATAATGTAGCTAACTGAATCATAAACATCCACAATATCATTTATATATATGACAAGTAAAAGTGGGCCTAGTATGCTGCCCTGAGTGACACCCTGCTCAATTGGCTTTAACAAAGAGTAATGTCTGTTTATTGATACACATTGCTTTCTATCGGTTATGTAACTTCTAATTAAATCTAGAGTAATTCTCCGTATGCCGTAACAATTTAATTATTCTAATAGGTTTACATATTTTAATCTATCAAAAGCTTTTGAGAAATCTACAATCACTCCCAGAGGTAGTTTATTAACCTCAATACTGCTCAAAATTATTTCGTTTTGCTTCAGAAGAGCAGTTTTGGTTGAACAGCCTGATCTGAACCCGTTTTGTGATGATGTTATTATGGTATGCTTGTCAAAAAAAGAGGTCATTCTGAGTAGAATAATTTTTTCTGAACCTTTAGAAAACAACGGAAGAATTGATATTGGTCAGTAATTGCGTAAATTATCTCTTTCACCACCTTTATGTACCACAGTTACCATTGCAACTTTCATTCGTTGTGAAAAATGCCAGATGGTAATGCCAAGTTGTAAATGTGAGTGAGGCAAGGTGTGATCAGATCGATAACATGAAAGATTGGTTGAGAATTTAGCCCATTCACATCCCCACTTTTGCCTCGCCTAAAATTTTTGAACATGTTTAGAACTTCATTATCATCAGTTTCAAATAGATACAATGAATGTGTGATGGGGCTGGGTAAGTTTGTCAATGCATCTTGATCATGAGTGCTTTCTACCAATGATAGAAAATATTCGTTGAATTTATTTGCTAGGGCTTCATTTTGAAGCTCTCGTTTCCCACTTTAAGCTCATTAGCAATAGAGGCAGGCCGCGATCGTGACAAGACAGAATTCAGCTTATTCCACATCTGGTTTGCATCCACGATGCCATCAAACATGGAATAATAATACCCATGTTTTGCCTGTTTAAGCAGCTTAGTCAAGTGATTACGGAATGTTTTAAACTCTTTCAACACGTCAAGGTCACGAGTTGACACGAATGAATGATACAAAACATTCTTTTTCTTTATCAATTGGAGTAGCGTAAAAAATCTATGGTTCGCGAGCTTGTTTTGGTTTTTTGCTAGTTTATAAGGGAAATGTTTATGAAATACTGAGCACAAGGTATCAATGAAGTGATCATAAGCCTTTTCAGGTGAAGAACAAGAGAGTATGTCATTCCAGCTTAACAAGTCTATTTCTTCACGAAAGCAAGAAATAGAGCGTGGATTGGTGTCTTGAAAGTATATATGCCTTTCTTCTGAGTGATTTTGTTTAGTTTGTAGAATAATAATCAAATCGATTGACAAATTATCACTAATCGTAACACTAATCGTACCGTGATGTAGCATATCAACAGTGTTTGTTATAAATAACTCAATTAGAGTCGCTGTAGTGGCTGTAACGCGAGTTGGTGTACCTATAACATTTGAGAGACTGTATGAAAGAAGCAGGTTGCGAAATTCGGTTCGATTGTTAGATGATATGAGCATGTGAATGTACATATACCCTCCAAGTACTAAGGTATATTTGTTTTCATTTACAAACCTATAATATTCATCTAGGAAGTGGAAAAAATTATTGATGCTGCCGTGAGAAGGTCTATAGACCACATTAATAAGAGTTTTTTTCAGATTTCAAGCCCAGACACTTCAAAACCTTCGCAGCTTTGAGACCCACCATCAATATACTTATAGGTAATACTAGCTTCAACATGTATGCATACACCACCACCCAGTCTTTCTCCATTCATGTGAACCACGTTATACCCATCAATATTTATAACATCAGCATCATTGGAGTAACAAGTTTCACTTAGCATAATGACCGAAAACTTGAATCCGAGTTCATTTCATTTCATTTCATTTCATTTATTTATACTGTTAGCCCAGAAGTGGGCCGTTACAGGGTGGAAGTACAAACAATTATTTGCAAAAAAGAAGTACCGTACAGGTCTCGAGATAATTTCTCGGTATTATTGTGACCAGCAACTCGAAGTTATACATAACATACATAAATGGAACACACATGCGATGCAATACATACGCGCAGAACAGCACATGACGCATTTGAGGCGGCACTTTTGCACCGCGCTGAAGATTTGAAAGACAACTACTGCAGGATCATGCAACCAACAAAAAGTACACACACACGCAAAAAAAAAACATATGTCACTGTTATTCGGAAAATAAACGTTTTAGATTCAGTTCAAATGATGTAAGCGAGGAACAACCAATTATAGACTCTGGCAGCATATTCCAATCTTCAATAGCACGTGGAAAGTAACTGAACTTAAAGCAATCGTTACGTGGGACTAGGGGTGGTATATACATATTATGGCGATGTCTGGAGTGTTCTTGTGTGTTGACCTGGAAGTAATCTGAATAGTTTAGTTTAAATTGATTATGAATTAACTGGAAGAGGAATTTCAGACGCTCAATCCTCGTCCTAAGTTCAGGACTATCCAGTCCAGCTTTTTTACAGAGTTCAGTAGGAGAATGATGTCGGCTATATTTATTAAAAATAAATCTCGCACCAAGTCGCTGTATTTTTGTTATTTTATTGCAGTTTGTCTTTGTGTAAGGGTCCCAGACAATTTTAGAATATTCGATAATGGGTCTGACAAGAGTTTTGTAAGCAAGACACTTTATATCAGATGGGGCGGTATAAAGGTTACGTCTAAGGCTATACAATGCCTTGGTAGCCCTGGAGCATACATTATCAATATGAGTGTTCCACCGGAGGTCGGGCGTGAACCATAACCCAAGATATTTATAGTTTTGTACACGCTTGAGGAAAGCATTGCCAATCTGGTAGTTGTAATCTAGAGGTGCTTTCTTTCTAGTTATAGTCATAAAGACTGTTTTTTCTGTGTTCAAACTCATTTGCCATTCTTCGCACCAATCCTTTATTCTTTGAAGATTGTTGTTTAGATTAACTTGGTCATGTTCAGTCTCGATTCTACTATAAACAACACAGTCATCGGCAAACAACCTTATCGGGACCGTAACGCGGTTTGGTAGGTCATTTATATATAACAAAAATAAAAGGGGACCCAGCACGCTCCCCTGGGGAACTCCAGAATTCACTGCAACTGCTCTAGACTGTTTATTTTTTATTTGAACAAACTGCTGACGGCAGCTGAGATAGGATGAAAACCATCTATAAAACTGCAGAATTCACCATCTTTAGAAAGCGCTGACTGAATATTCAAATGTAGAAAAGCTAAAGTCGATACACTCCTATTCACCATAACTACAGTTAATTCACAAGGGCTAGTACACTTGACAGCCATTTTGGAGCCAAACTTGCAAAGAAAAGTGGCTCAAACATAACGTCAATAACATATGTACAAAAAAAAAATTCCCGACGACGTTGTTTCAAAGCAGAGCACTTTAAGGCTAGTGGTCACAACAACAACCCTGTCACAGGGATGAATACATGGACTTAAGAATGGTGCAGTGCAAGCTGTAAGGCGTAAGTAAACGGTTCTGTTGAAAAAGCCTAGCGTAGTTAATAGTACTCGAGCTTTGTTTAGTCAGGCAAACTGTAGCACACGTAAATAAAAAATCAAAGATAAGCACAAATCTGCAAAGTATCGGCAAATATAATCAGAATGTCGAATAAACATGCTTGTAATTATGCAGTGGCACGTTTCAGAAACGAAGAGTAAGCCCAGAAAATTTATATGCCTAAGCTCCTTTTCATCATTCAGCACAAGGAGAGTGAATCCAATCTGAAAAACAGGACACTTATGTAACTTTGTCCTGGTCAGCATCACAGACAAGATGTAGAACAGGCGATTGCTCGGATTTGCACATGAGAACCTTTCCCTGCGCCACCCAAACAAACTTCCATTCTCTTTCACGCCTCAGCTGCCGAGCTTTGCCCAACAGTCATTATTTCTCAGCGCACAGATGTTCAATAATATAAATAGGACTGTTCATCTAAAAGCCCAGAGTGCCAGTGTTTAACCGGGCGTGTTGCGCTGCAGAGAGAAATCTGTCTCGTGCAGACCGAGTCGTGAACTTTATGATCACATTTGATTTGTTCTTATCCTTAGTAGGAACACAATGTGCAACATCAATGTCATTTTCAGTTATACCTGTATTCAGGCACATGGAGATCTGTCCCTCACTTTTTTCAAATCTTCATTAGTGTCAAAAGGCAGCCCCTTCACTTCCAGGTTCATGTTTCGACTGTACTGTTTCATCACCGCCATTTCTCTCCTTTCTTCTTTCAGCTCACTTTTAGTTGCTCATTGTCTTGTTCACATCGTTGACTCTCAGCCGTGACCGCAGCGAGTTCGCGACGGAAACCTCGACATCCTTCTTAAACTGTTCGAAACCTTCGTTTATGAAGCTAATGGAGTCACGAGTGGTTCCAATTTCACGGTGAATTTCAGCATTTGAGCTCGCAACTCTGCTAACGTCACTTCTTATGTCCTTCACAAACGCCTCAATCTTAGATGACAGGTCAGGCAACACCTTAGCCACATCCCTAGTAGTACCTGTTCTGTGTTCAGTGCTAAAACGCTCTTCGAAAAACTCATAATTCACTATAGCCTCAGAAGAAAAGAAACCTGTAAGTGTCTGGTAGAATTACGATTGTGACCGAGAGTACAGGCGCAGAAGGGCCGCACGATAAAAACTTCCTATTAACTAGTGACATACTACTTTGAAAAAATGTAAGTACGCTAAAGGTATGTTTAAAAGAGCTGTTTCTATGGTGAAATCTCAACTTGAGAAACACTGGTATGCATTTTTTTTCTAAAGGTAGCAAAAAAAATCTCTCGGTATATTTCTTATGTCTGATAAAACTATTCTTTTATCCATCAACATAGATTTTTCTACCTACCAGACATTTCGTTATTCTACTTGTAAAGTAAAGATATTCTACCTACCAGACATATAAAATGTTTATTAGAGGACTACCTACTTCAATTCAGAATGGTTAATTTTATTGCTACGAATGCATCCATGTGTGAAGGGAAAGTGGTGGTAGGCATCTTCTCAGAGACACTGTCTTGGTCATCCTCAGTACGTCTCCCGGATTACACTTCTATATTTGAAGCAGGGTTTTTAGCAATTATTTTAGCCCGGAAGAAACTTTCAATCATTGATTCGATAGTTGTTATTATTACTGATTCGCTTTCTATATGTAGATCCATACCGTCCACTTCTTCATTCGAGTATTCCCCTTGGAATGCTTTCGCTCTTTTAAACACAAAACACTTCGATACAGTGTGGTTGGTATGTGTAGCAGGTCATAGAGGCATATGTATAAATTAAATGGCTGATACTCTCGCACGGTGGTCTCTAGGTGGTCCTGTAATGTCCATTGCACTATATACCAGTTTTGTCACTCAATGCCTATTTTGTAAGCATTATATACTTCAAGATTCAATGCAAAATTAGATTACCCGTTCAAGAATACGGTCATGTTTCTTTTGCTTGAACTAACAAATGGTGCCTGTCTTGCAAATTGAAAGTGTGCATTACAATATGTCGGTGCCGTATCCCACCACTAAGTTTCTATATATACAAGTCTGGTCAGGGGCCATCGCTTTTATTAGTGTCAAGAGCCAGAAAACATCGATCGTTTTTTTTTACTTTTTTGCAGAAGATTCGCAAGCTTCAAGATGAAACATTTAGAAGCTATATTAAGAGAACGAAACGTCACTTTAGCTCTGAAAATATATTTTCCCCTGGGGCTTCTTTTCTGGGCCACAGTGACAGGAGCGTCTGAGGGAATTTCTCAGAGACACAAGAAGGTTTGCTTGTTAAGTGTTCTTTTTAAACATTAAAATTCTAGTTCTTCGAAATTACCTTCTATTTATTCATTCAACTTATTAGCTATCTGCTTAACTTATTAATAAGTCAGCTTATGATTGTCTACTCGTAGATTTCATAGATGACTGACTAATTATTTTACTTCATCAAAATGTGAAAATCGTTTTTCCCCATTACAATACCGGCCGGTTGAATGGCCAATTTCCCATAGTGGGTATGAGCCAACGCATATCGGTTTAGTAAGCAAGGAAGAAAGCGGTCAACGACAGACGGTTCTCGGCTCGACGCCCAGTCCGCAGAACTAAGCGACGTCGTATAGATGCTACCGTTCCTGTACTCCGGATAGTGACTGGCCCAGGGACCAAGGAAGGTGCAGGGGTCCGGCCGGCGTTCCTGCCTGCTACAGGGCAACCGCGACGAGCGAGGCCTGCATTCTGGCAAAGCAGCTGGCCCAGGGATCTGGCGAGGTGTCCTTGTCCTCGCTGTCGTTCACGGCAATCGATCGCGTTCCGTGGGTTGTGAACAAGTGCTGCTGAGATCGTTCCGAGTCGCTGAGACGACCCGGGCGGGGCCGAGACGAACGGGGGGGGGGGGGGGTCGAGCTACCGAGCTGCTTTAGCAAAAGTGTTGTGGCTCGGGCGAGTTGGTTATCCATGAACTTAGCTTCTATTAGCGCGGCACATATGAAAAGGAAAGAGGAAAGAAGCGCCTACCTGTCTTGACGTCTCTGTATTCTTTCCTCTTTCCTTTTCATATGTGCCGCGCTAATAGAAGCTAAGTTCTGCTTTAGCAGTTATTCATGGCATTGCGTGGTGGGCTGGCACGCGTTAGCGATGTCAACCAGCCATCGTCTTCGAGTGGTGGACTTCGAAGTCCTTAAACGGCTTCATAGATAGTGGGGCCCTTTTGATTCAAAAGACAGTGCAGTTAAGACTGCATATATTAGAGTACCTCATGCGGTAATCAGTATCATGTCACCTTTCTCTGTAAATATCTGTTTGTGTGTGTGCACTCGTGACTCGGCTTAGTTCCTTGGTGAGTGGTCCTGGGCCCAAAACCTAATATCACATAACAATCTGTCGAGCCTGCCAGGATTCTGCTCATAAATACATCGAAGCGAATCATCGTTCCTCGAGTGCACCCTCACAACAGTCGGTGCGATCATGAACACTGATAAGGTAAGTGCTGTGGGGAGACAGCTAGGGTTGTCGGGCGCAGAACTGCGCAGGTGGGTTGAGAAAGAACAGGCCAGGCAGAGAGATGAACGTGCTGCTGAGCGAGAGACGAGCAAGAAAGCAGATGAGAGAGCGAAGCAAGCCCTCGAGTGGAAGCTGAAGGTTCAAGAAAAAGCTCCGAAGGCTGATGCAGCAGCCTAATATAAATAATTATATATATATATATATATATATATATATATATATATATATATATATATATAAATATAAATATTGATGCAGCAGCGAAATATAAAATACAGGCAGTAACAGTGCAATTATTTGGAGAGATCTGGTGCCGAATGAACGGTTGACCGGGGAGAGTACCAAAGTTTTGCTCATGGATGGTTCCGCTATAAGTGCCAGAGGCCAACCTTTCTGTGAACACTTCAGACTTTATGGGAGAGATGACAGCATTCTGTATTGCCATGTTCCTTCCTCAAGTTTTGTTATCGCCCTGTTACACTGTACGTGATTCTATGTGCGAACCGTGCCTGCATGGGTCCAGAAGCTTCGGGACTGTAGCAGATTGTTTCGTTAAGATCACGGCCACTTCGCGAACATTTCATAATATTCTGGAACATAAGTCACCGCTAGCGATCATGCTAGAATATTCGACAAAACGTGTAGAAAAGCTGACGTGCTTCACAACTTGTCAGTTGATCGGTGGCCAACGCTCTGCTCGTCGCTATAAGTGCCAGTGTCTCGCTGTAATCTACCTTTTCGTTTACGTGGCTACAAGTGCGGCCCAAATAGACAATATTACCCGACCTGAAATGTGCTCTCTTCCTTCACGTCGCGACCCCGTGACATCTGGTGAAGGCACTGCTTCGTTCATGCACCGAACGCCCACGTGAAGTCATGAACCTAGCCCACATTGCGTGAAAAAACTGAGGCCAGTGACGAGCAGAGAACAAGCCGCAGGCAGCAAGGTCTACCACCGGAGTACGGGCCTCTACAAGACAAAGCTCGGAAGACCAATGCCACGATTTTGACTGCTGCGACAATGACAACCGCGGCCTCACAGCCCGTGATAGTCATGCAGCAGCCAAGAGAGCCACGAACTTTCTGTGGGTCATCGTTGGAAGACTCGGAGACTTGTCTGGAGACCTAAAACCGCGTGGCCACCCCCAACCGCTGGGACACGAAAGAAAAGCACCGTCGCGCGTGCTTCTACGTGGAAGACGCCGTAAATACCAGGCACAAACATCAGGAATCAGCGCTTCAAACGTGGGATCTCTTCTGCGGAGCATTTCTGCAAACGTTCACGAGCGTCACTCGCAAAGAGAAAGCCGCTGTATTGCTGGAGACCTGGCTACAACTACCGAATGAAAATATCACCATTTTCGCGGAAGAAATGACTCGCCTGTTTCGTCACGCTGAACCCAGCATGGCTGAGAACAAGAAGCTCCGGTTCCTCATGCGAGGAGTCAAGCAAGAATTCTTCAAGGGACTGATCAGAAGTCCCCAAAATGTTCGCCGAATTCAATTCGGAAGCATCTATGATGGAAAGACGCTCGAAATGCGGACACAGCAACACAACCATAAATTAGTATCTACCAGGCTATGACGACATCTAAACGCTAGGAACCAGCGACCTGCGCGAGACGATCTGAGCAATCGTGAGCAAAAAGATGCGAAAATTGCTTTCTTCAGCGCAACCTCACGTGTACTTCATCCCGAAGTCCACTGACGGAAGGCTGTATGCCGATTCCTCAAATTGTGAACCTGCTAGGTGTTCCGTCAAACGTTTTTCACAGATAGCAGCACCGCTAACTCACCGTCGCTATCATCTCGACGAAAAGCAACGTCAAGTTCAGGTGGGAAGCGGCACAGGAGGCAGCGTTTCAGGAACTTAAACAACGGTTCCAGACATGACGATACTTGCGCATTTCGACGAATTTACCGAAACAGAAGTACACACTGACGCAAACAGCGTAAGTCTCGTCACTCTCCTTGTGCAAAGGACTGACAGCATGGAAAGGGTTATAAGTTATGCTAGCCGGTCACTATATAGGGCGAAGCCAACTTTTCCACAACAGAAAAGTAGTGCTTTGCCATCATCTGACCTGCGTGAAAGTTTCGGCCCTACCTCTACGGCAGGCCTTTCAAAGTTGTGAGTGAACACCACGCCTTGTGTTGGCTAGCTAACTTAAAAGACCCTTCAGGTAACCTCGCATGGTGGTGCCTCAGACGTGACAAGTCTGCAAGAAGACACTCTGACGTCACTTCTTGTATCTTGCCCTCGTCGAACCACGGGCGTCCGATGGCATGGATGAGGAAAGCTTTTTTGGAACGGTCACTGCCGACGACTTCGCTGAGCAACAGCAAGATGACCATGAACTCAGAAGCCTTCTGCAATACCTCGAGGGTAACAATGCGACTGTTACGAATGAGTTCAAGACTGGAGTCGTTCTTCTTGTGAGCCAGAATTCTCTTAAAAAAGAGCTTCTCACCCCTTCGAGCCGACCATCTTTATGTGGTTCCTTCATCAGTGAGACCTGAAGTACTTGATGACCTACACGACGATCTGATGGCTGGACACCTCGGCGTTTCTCGTACGCTCACAATAATACATAAAAAGTACTGCTGGCCACGACTTGCTGTCGACGTCACTTGTTACGTGAGCACCTGCCGCGACTGTCAGCGACGAAAGACTCAACATATCTGCACAGCGCAAGACTACGAGTAGTTACGACGTAACTGCAGAAGACCAGACAAGGACAGAAAGAGCGCTGACTTCAACTGAAACTTTATTAGCAAAAACACGGAAACATATACTCGTGACATAACATCACCGCGCAATCGTGCAACTCATTGCATCACAGGAAGACAATCATCATCTCATTATATGGTTACAACGCCACAGCCCAGCACAAATTCACAATCTATTGTGTCAAAGACACCACCTACTAAGCTAGCCGGACAGCCAGATTTCTCCAGCCCATCGAGCCACCTCGCCGGCTGTTCCAGCAAGACAGCAATGTTACGAAGCGCGCCTCCGACGACGTTATGAAGGGCGCCACGAATCCCACCGCTGCCACCACTGTTACGAAGCGTGCCTCCGACAACGTTACGAAGGGTGCCACGAAATCTCACCGCTGCAACCACTGTTACGAAAGACGGCGACGCCAACACATTCCCGAAGGCGCCACTGCTTTGAACTCCGCTGGGAAAGTCACCAGCCGTTTTGTAGCGTAGGTTTCTCAGCTCGTGACTGCTTCTGCTTAGAGCTGATAGACGAGCGGACGAAACGACGGTGAGTTAAACAAGGTTTATGTACAGCATAGATACAAAGATGTTACAAATTCGGCACTGGGGCCGACAGTTTAGAGACTCGTAGAGCCGAGCTCTCTTCTCTGACACACATGTCTACTGCTTGCGAAGTGCCGCAGGGCTTTTTTATATGCACCGGGAGGATTCTTTGAATAACCAAATGTACAACCAGAAGCGCCGCTGGCCGTGAGGTCAGAATCCTCCAATAGGGTTGCCGCTGGGCCGCATAATTCTCATCAAATCCGGAGCCGCTGCACGTGGCTGCACTCAAGGACGAGTGACGCCGCCACGCATTGCGTAAGACTCGCCAGACTGGAAGGCGTCTATTGCTGCAACGGGCTCGTGGGCTGAGGTGGCTCGCTGTGCGTCGCGGGACAGATCAGCGCCGCCGCGTGATGACGCCGTTCAGTTGTTCGCGTCAGGCGGGCTCGCGTGCTGGCCTTGACACAGATTGCCTTTTAGAGGCATGGACGTTCAGTGTGCACTCGCAGGCATAACAGCATGGACTTACGGGGCCGTTCGCGACGTCGAATTCCAAAAACTAATGGATCGTCGTAGCTACTGACTACTTCAGGCGCTACGCCGAGACAAAAGTCGTCCCCCCAAAAAGTGCCAGCGAGGTAGCAAGGTTCTTCGTCTAGAACATCGTCACGGAGCTCCATAGGTCCTCATTACTGACGGAGGTACGGCCTTTACGGCGAACCTAACTAAGGCGATCCTGACGTACAGTCAGACAAGTCACCGCCGGATCGCTGCCTACCATTTGCAGACCAATGACCTCATTGAACGTATTAATTAGACCATCTCTGATATGCTGGGTATGTACGTCGACATTGAACAGAAGATGTGGGATGCAATACTTCCGTACGTGACCTTCGCGTACAACACTGCAGTGCAAGAAACGACGCGAATGACGCGGGATATGTTGGAGAATGGAAGGAGCCCGGCCACAAGGCTCGACACTATGTTACCGAACGTCAGCGACGAAGAAAACATTGACGTGATTGTGTACCTCCAGTGCACCAAAGAAGCTCGACAACTCGCCCTCCTCGGCATCAAAAACCAACAGATGACCGACAGCCGACTTTACAAATCGTCGACTTCGCTTTGCGGAATATCAGCCCGGTGAACGTGCTTGGGTATGGACGCCGACGAGGACTGAGTGAAAACCGCCTGCTACGATACTTCGGACCGAACAGTGTAGTTCGACATCTCGGCGCACTCGACTACGAGGTGTTCCTCGGCGGCATCACGAACTTTCAGCGGGGTCGTGCACGACCAGTAGTCGTCTATGTCGTGGGCCTCAAACCATTTCATGTGCGTTAAAGGACCTGATGACTGTATTATTTGTTGTTCCTCTATTTTATGTGCTATTGCTTGTGCACCTATTCATTGAACTTTCTTGATTTATCATTATTTTTTGTTGCACGCTTTCTCCCGTATTTTGTTTTAGGCATAGGGACGATGCCTTTTTCAGAAAGGGGTAATGCTACGTTCCTTCCTCAAGATTTGTTATCGCACTGTTATACTGTGCGTGAACTGCGCCTACAGTGGTCGAGGAGTTTCGGGACTGTACTAGATCATTTCGTTAAAATTACGGCCCCTTTGCGAACATTTCAGATTATTCTGGAACCTACGTGGCCACCAGCGATAACAATAGAAAATTCAGTGGCGCGTATATAAAAGCCGACGTGCTTCACCGGTGGCTTGTCAGTTGATCGACGGCCGACAGTCTGCTCACCACTGTCAGGGCGCGTTCACATTGAGCATTCCGACCGCCGAAAGAATGCGCTGATCGCTCTGCGGACCAATTTTTGTGGTGCCTGCTGCCGAATTGGTCACCGCGGACCAACACAAACACTAGTCAAAGAATTTGGAAATATGGCGGCCAAGCCCTACTCATTTGTGATGCCGCAGTGCACGTAGCTGAATGTTGTAACCAACACGAGTTTAGCCCACTCTGTGCCTGCTTCACGTCCCTATTTCGTGTAAGAGGTGACCGAGCTTGTCATTGGTGGAACCGAGATTGTCGCAGTCTTGCAAAGCAAGACAAACCCACCAACGCTGCTGCCGCCAGCAGTTTTTGTGCTCTTCATGCATTACAAGGGAGTATCTGCCCAGCAAATACGCAGTGCGGCTGCTTCTTGCTTCCTGCGTACTAGAATCATCAAAGACTAGACCACCAGATAGCCTATAGGCGTTTGGAAGTCACGACAACAACCAGGTGACAGCGAATCTATCCCGCATTCGCCCCGTGGCAGATGGCATATTTGGTGGCACGGGGCACGCCCATGTGAACAACGCTGCGTTTCGGTGGCAGGAGAACTTTGGTCGCTGTAGGAAGCGCATGTATTGCGGTAATCCGACTTTCAGTTTACATGGCCACAAGTTCAGCCCGAATAAACAGCTATTATCCGACCTGCAGTCTGCTGCGTTCGCCCACGTCGCGACGCCTTGACAGTATGAACAAGCCTCTATACGATTTGGTGCTTGGTAACCTGCCAGGTTTCAGAGACCCTCATAATCCGGATCATCAGTGGAAGCCTGTTGCAGCCTACCAAAGACCGAAGGTCACACACTATTGCCTTGTGGAAGTTTTAGAACATTCTCGATACGTTTCTGCTACGGTGACACATGACGAAGAAAAAACGAACTCAATGACTGTTCCGAAGATGAAATGGTGTGTTGTGGCAAAGGACCAGTTCTTCGAAGAACAGCAGAAAAACCAAATATTGGAGGCTGTGTGCGCTAAAGTTGGTAAAGAAGTTTCTAGAGAGAGATGAACTGCTCTACCGACAATACTGTCTGGTGACTGTCAAAACGTTTAACCAATTGTACCGAAGAACTTTAGATGGCATATCTTTGAAATTGTCCATAAGAGTCCTATGGCAGGCCACCAAGGCATTCGGTGCGCAACAGATTGAATGGTAGCAATATTTAGTGGCTGGATCTGTATGGCGGCTGGAAAAGGTTTGTCAAGTCATGCGACCATGGTCAACGACAAAAGGTAAAATTGGTTCTTGGCCTCTGGGCAACATGCCCGTTACACGTACGTTGTCTGATTGTGTTGCAGTCGATTTAATTGGTGCGCTCTCACTGAAGTCGGACCATGGCAACCGCTGCATTCTAACGCTTACTGACTCTGCCACCCTATATGCGGATGTCATGGCACTTCCCGCAATGGAAGCTGCGCATGTCACAGAAGGCTTATCGAGATTTCCTCTCGAGTCAGGTTACCGAAGGAAATTGTAAACGACCAAGGGACAAGTTTTACAGCGGAACTCAAACTCGTGGGCCTGGTGACTGTGCCTCTGCGCAGTGCGCTAAACCGTTCGCTCTTGCCATGCATATTGTCACCTTCATCACCATGCAAATACTGCTGCCTATGATAGGCTGCACTGCTTCCACCGTCATTTCAAGATGCGTAGCCAACTTCCCCACAAAGGAGCAGGGCGGCTGTACAGTTATTCCCGTGAGTGATGCGTCCTACTCGGACAGCTCACCGCAGCGATGGTGACCTCCAGTCTTCATTCAAGGATGACGAGCCCCATCGTCAATAACTGCATCAGACCTGGGGGATATAAAGCACGCACAACCGTTGCTGCAGCTTTGTGGGCCAAGTGACTGCGCAGTGCGCCAAGCCTTTCGCTCTTGCGGTGCAGGTTAGTGGGCCGTAGTTATTCTTTGCTAAGAAATCTAGTAACTAACTTGTGGTGTTGTTGCCGAGCCCACATTCCTGGGTCGCCATTGCTGTCGAGTGCGTTCATGTAATTTGGCATTAACTTATTTTGGCCGGTGATGGGGAAAAAAATCCCGGTGCCAGTCCAAACGTTTCTGGAAGCTTAGTAACCGAAATGAAAAAGAAAACTAACAGCGTAGCGAGGCCAGCAGCCGGGTGAACAACTTTATTGCAGTTGAGTGAGTGTTGTATGAAGAGAAGCGTGACGTAACATGTGACGTGATTACGGGTGTTATCTGATGATTGTACATCCAGCTGGGCTTCCTCTTAGTGTAGAGAAAATTATGGCTCTCAGGCTTTGGGTACCGACAGGGCTGGTGGTGGGCTCTCATGCTTCTGCTAAGCTCTGGAGGAGAGTGGGTCTTCGTCACTGTGGGTCGTCCTGTCACGCAGGGGCTCTCTTTTGTGCCTGAATTATCGACCATCTTCTGCTCTCAGGATCACTGACCGGGGCGTGTTGGCTGGCCTCAGAAGAATTGCCGGCGACCACGTTCGCTGGAGTGTGTCGTATTCGGACACTGGCAATATGGCCGGTAAATCCTTCGTTCCGCTGTTGTAATCAGCCTTCTGGCATTGAAGAATTTCTTGGAGTCTGCTGTGAACGGCTTTGCTTGGGACTGCCTCTGGTTCCAGGTGGCTGTTTGACACAGGCAGCAGGGTCTTAGTTTGCCACCCCATGAGTCTCTGCAAAGGTGACTTTAGTACATCATCTCGGGGGCTGTGGCGCCATTCTAGGAACGCCATATAAAATAAACCCGGTAACGTGAACATTTCTTTCGAAGCTTTTTAGCTTTCTGTACGGTAGTTGGATGACCTTCCGTCACACCATTGGCGTGGGGCTGATAAGGGCTTGTCGTAATATGGGTAACGCCTAGTTGTTGCAAGAACTCTTTGAAAAGCTGGCTGTTAAATTGTGGGCCGTTATCATTGCAGAGCTGCGGTGGAAAGCCATGTGTGTCAAACAATTTTGTGCACCAATGTAAGAGCGCTAGCAGAGCTCTGCTGCAGTTCAGGGATTAAAAAAAATGAAGTCCACTATTATGGGAAATTCATGGCCCTCATAGAAAAAGATGTCCATGCCAACAAATTTCCAGAGCAGATTTAGGATGTCGTGGCTGTGAAAAGGCATTTTGGCGTTTCGCAGTTGATACTTCTAACAAACTCTGAAGTTTTTGCAAAATTGCTCTACTTCACGTGACGTATTTGGCCAGTACATGATTTCTATTGTCCACGCCTTCATCTTTTCATCCCTCGGATGCGCAGCGTGAAGCAGCAACATAATTTCTTGTTTCTGTGAAGTTGGTAAAATCACCTTGTTGGTGCAAAAAACAAGACCGTCCTGTGTGTGCAGCTCCTCCTTGTAGAACCAGTATTGACGAACACTTTCGGGCACCTCGCTCGTTTCAGACCAGCTTGTTTTGAAGTAACCTCGAAGTTTGACCAGGGCAGGACCTTCATTCGTTGCAGCACGAAGATTCTTCAGGCGCTGCTGCGAAGCTGAAACTTATTCAGGCACATTCTCTTGAAATTGCCCCGTTTCTTCTTGCATTAGCTGCTCGCTGGGAAACCTAGATAAAGCGTCAGCTAGGAAAAGCTCTTTTTCCGGCTTGTAGATAAGTTTGACGGGATATTATTGCGAAGTCAAACGCGTGCACTGTAAGCGAAGTGGACATTTATAAAGTGGTTCGCTGATTATCGGCTCCAAGGGGTTTTATTGGGCTCAACAATCAGTATCTTGGCCGAAGATGTAATCTTGAAGCTTGACGCAACCATGCACGATTGCCAATAATTCCTTTTCAATTTGAGCGTAGCGTTGCTGAACCTCTTTTAGTGAGCGTGATGAAAATGTGACGGGACGGCTGTCTTAAAAAGAACAGCGTCAACTACCATTTGACTGGCGTAAACCGATAGCGTTACCGGCTTATTTGCGTCGAAGAAAGCAAAAATTGCTGCGTTTACGAAGCTTTGATGCAACCATGCATTACCATGAATTTCAACCAACTAGCTCAAATAGCCATTCTTCTTTGACGCAACATTTTATAACTTCGCTGCTAATAGTCAGTTCAAAACCATGCAATGTCTTTGATCAGCAATGTTCTTAGTGGGGCTGTCACGTCGGACATGTTAGGAATGAAGCGCTGTACATATTTCATTATGTCTTAAAAGACTTAGATTGGCTTACAATTCTTCGACCTTCCCATTTACAGTAAGTCTTTCACTCGACTTGGGACCAGGCGAAGGCCTTCCGTGCTAAGAATGTGCCCGAGGAAGCGGACTTCAGGCTGCAAAAAGGTGCATTTATTTAGGTTAAACTTGATGTTGTTTTCACGACAGCGTAACAACAAAAGTGACAGGTTCTGGTCGTGCTCCTTTCTTGTGCGGCCCCCCAGCGATATGTAATTCATTATCACGGCTACACACGGCAAGCCTTTCAGCATGCGATACATAGCTGCCCGAAATGTTTCTGGGCATGACGCGATGCTGAGAGGCATTCGAAGAAACCGATAACGCCCACACGGCTTGCTCATTGTGCAGAATTTGAAGCTTGATTCAGCTAGCTTAATTTGCCAAAACGCTGATAAAAGTACTTGGTACCACATAGTTGCGAGGCTGCGCCTTCTAAGGTTGGCGTAGGGTAATGCTCCCGCAGCAGCACTTTGTGAAGCGCCGCAGAATCCAGGCAAATTCTGACCTTGTTTTTCTTAGCAACTGTTAACATATGCCTACACACCTCGGTTGGCTCGGTTACTTTCACCATGACGCCTCGGGATTCCATGCGCTGCATCTCAGCCTTGACTTTGCCCTGAAGAGCCAAAGGAACTCTTCTCGCTAGAGGGACGACTCCCACTGCGTCTGGCTTGATCTTCATGTCGTACTCGAAGTCTCTCAGCTGCCCGAGTTTTTCGAAGATGTCTGCGAAAGATTGCAGAAAAAGATTGCACTGGCAGGTACAGTTCATGCTGTATGTCTCGTATACGATAGGTGAAGGGAAGACATTCAGCTGTGGCGCCACTCAAAGTGACAGGGATACCTTGTCCGACAATAAAATGTTTGTTCTTTGGTTCTGTCATTCGCTAAAAGCATCCCCTGAATTCGCGCATGCGTGGCCGTTGTGTGCCAAAAAATGCTCTGAGCTTAACGTTGCAACTTGCTGAGGTATATGTGAAAATTTCGCAACATCGCTTCTGGATATTACACAGCATTTAGCACCGATATCTAGCGTGCATGTGATGGGATAGCCTTCGATATGCACAGTTGCATTCCAGTCACCACTGGCGATCACGCCGACAGTCAACGTTTGTAAAAAATCGTTCTTTTCTGCTCGCAGATCTCGTATTTGTTGGCTGACTTTTCGCGGCTAGTTGGACGACCTACATACTTAGCGAAATGGTTTAGCATTCCACACTTTCGGCATGTTTTCCCTCTCGCTGGACACATGTCACTGTGGTGCATTCGACCCCCACATTTATAGCAAAGATTTTGTAGCAAAAGACTTCATTTACTAGGGTGCCTTCACTTGATCCTGTGGCTGCACTTATCTCTCTGACGTGCTTTTTGCTTTGTTCATGCGCGCGGCACATGTTGGTAGTCTTTTCGTACGTCGGGTTTTCTGCTATCCATCTTTTCTTGAGGCTCTTACCCATTGTACCCGAAATAGTTAGGCTGCACAACATGCGGTTACGAGGTTTTCCAGACTCCCGAATACAGAGTTCTTTGCTAAAACACGCAGTTCTGTTAACCACTCGTTAAATGGTTTGCCTGCATTTTAGTTTCTTGATGCGAAAAGAAATTCTCCGAACATCAAGTCGGTTGCGGGCCTGTGGTGCTGTTCCAATTTTTTATTCAGAAGTTTCACGCCATTTCTGTCTTCCGCTTCATCGAACTTGAAAGTACTGTATGCCTTTCAAGCTTCTTCGCCTATGGTAACTAGCAAAGTGGCTGCTTGAACATTTTTGGGCTGTGTTCAGCTTTGTAGCAGCGGAAATCAGCACAAATTCACTTTTGCAAGTTTTCAGGCAATTCAAGCGTCCTGTGAGGCCTCCATGGGCTTCGGGAGTGTTAGTAACGCTGACATCATCGATGGATCAGCTCGGTTTCACTGCTATTATGTAGTGAGGCGAGCAGTCGCGAAATAAATTTATTTCAGTTGCGTTAGTGCATTTTAAAGAGAAGTGTGACGTAACATGTCACGTGATTACAAGTGTTACCTGACGGCTGTACATTCCAGCCAGGCTACAAATAGGTCAGAACCATCTCATTGCCAAATTTCAGGGCCTGAAATACCAGCTATTGGCTACAGGCGAAACCCCAAGGGACTTCAGTAAACGAATGCACGACCTTGGAAGCCATTGCCAAACGCTTGCGCCAATCGCAGGCGAAATGAGAGCTGTGCGTGCTGCTTCTGAAGAAGCTGCTAACCGTATCTCTCAGCTGGAAGCACGTATCGAGGTTGCCGACAATCGATCACGACGGGACAATTAATTTTTAACGGTATTCTGGACCTTTCCAGTCGGGAAAGCCCTGCTGACGCAGAAAGGCACATTGTTGATTTGTGCCGCGAGAAGCTTGAAGTCAACATCGACCCTAAAGAAATTGAACGAGTACATCGCGTGGCTCGTCATACTCCCAACCGCCGCCGCCCACTTATAGCTAAATTTGTGTTCCGCAAAACGAAAACAACCCCTTTTCGAGAAGACGTATGCTTAAGAACGCTAGTTATAGCATTGGGGAAGATTTATCACACTGATTGATTGATATGTGGGCTTTAACGTCATAAAACAACCATATATGATAATAAGAGACGCCGTAGTGAAGCGCTCCAGAAATTTCGACCACCTGGAGTTCTTTACGTGCACCCAAATTTGACCACACAAGCCTGTAGCATTTCCGCCTCCATCGGAAATGCAGCCGCCACAGCTAAGATTCGATACCGTGACCTGTGGGTCAGCAGCCGAGTACCTTAACCACTATACCACCGCTGCGAGGCAATATGTTTCGCATGATGTTTCCAATGCTGTTTCTAACAGTGTCAAGGAAGTCGCATAGCAGCTACCCCATCGCAAACAGGAGTGCACTAAAGTGCCATATCGCTCTTCGAACAGAGTTTCATTTTCCGCAGTCTATGCCAACAAGCGCAGCTTTCTTCCGAAGCGAGACCTGGTATCAAGCATAGTTGTATCAACAAGTGGCGATATACTGCTGCTGACTAAAACGTGGCTGAGTGGTGCCGTACTAATAGCACTACATCAACATCTGCCCTGCTCGCCAATAAGCATTGCATCAAGCCTGAAGATATTATGGGTACTTCCATCCTTTAATTGATTTGTTGTCATAATTATTAATATTATTATTGTTACTATTATTATTAATATTGGCACTGCATCTATAATATCCGGTGTGTATGACTTGTATTGCTTTGCTATATTAAGCGCCAGCTCGTTCGTATGTTACTTTGTGCACACTTGTTACTTTTTGCTCATTGTGACAATTAGTCATTGTGTTCGTTTTCGCTAATTGTTTTGCTTTATCAGTAGTCCGTGTCTTTTTTTAGCGGAAACTCGCTCATTCTGTTCAAAAGGGGCAAAAAGTGTTAGATTTACTCATGTTTTCAATGCTTCTAAGTTAGAACTCCTCTAGATCTTTTCCCTCGACGCATCGTTTTTGTTATAAGTCAATCCTGTTGTTTTCTTCCGTTGTAAAATGTAATATATGTTATAATGTTATTTATATATATTTATATACATAAATATATATATATATATATATATATATATATATATATGTATATATATATGTATATATATATGTATATATATATATATATATATATATATATATATATATATATATATATATATATATATATATATATATATATATATATATATATATATATGCATATGCATAAGTAAATAAATAAATAAATAAATCGATGCGTCCTATAAAAAAGTCGTACTCTATGTTTGCTACAGGCCCCCTGGTGCCACTTCTAAATTCTGTTTTGAGTTTATTAACACTGTAAAAAAACTAGTCAAACAGCACCCCACCACACAGATCCTCTTATTTCATGATCTTCTTTTTCTACGAATAGAATAGAGCAACCTAAAATCATCGTAAGCGCCAGGGAACACATACAGACAAAATTTAGTTAGTTTTCGCCTGAATTTTAATCTTTCTCTGTTAGTAACTGGACCTACCCGGGTTAGCATACAGGTGTCATGGAACATGTTATCTACTCTTTTTTCATAAGCTTTCTTCATTCGAATCAGTTTTTTGATCCCGCTAAGCATGGATTCCGCAGGACATCTTTTCTTGCCATCTTTCTACATGACGTTCATATTAATCTTGATATTGATAGTCTCGATATATGATACGGCAAGACAACATTCACGCATATTCATTCAGGTGGGTGGGAATGTCTTTCATGTACCACATCGGGAATCAACCTCTAAATAATGCCGCTTGTTTCAAATACCTAGGACTTAGTATCATGCACACAATACATTTGCACTCTCATATAGATAACATCCGTTCTAAGGCAAATAAAAAGACTTTATTTCCTCAAAAAAAAAAAAAGCTGGAACACGTCACACCTGGCGTCAAACTAAATTCTTAAAAACATTCATAAGACCAGTTTTAGAGTACGCTAGTATTATGTGGTCACCTCACCAGATGATTATGAGGACTAAAATTCAGGAAATACAAAAATTAGCAGTCTGCTTCGTATGCGGTAAATACCGACGCACACACTTCGTCGCATCTTTGTTAGAGTCCTGTGTGCTTGAGTCTTTAAAATATCGTAAACGGAAACAACACCTCCAATTTATTTTTAAGATTGTAAGCAGGCAAACAAAAATAAACAAGGATTTATATTTTCAGCCACCTGGAAGGCAATGTGATCGTCTTAATAATAGCATAGCTATTACACCTCATTTCTCACGCACGAATGCTTTCCACCACTCTTTTTCCAGAGGCAATAGAAATGTGAAATGGCTTACCTGATTTGGTTGTGTTACAAACGACGTCAGTCAACACTTAAGATGTGTTAGACAGCTTTCTCTGCAGTGATAATTGCTAACTTCTGTTGCCAGCGTTTGGTTCTCGATTTTTATTCGGCATAGTCACTGCGATTTGTTTCGTTTTTTCCCGATGATGATTATTCATCTGTTATTCCTGTGTGATATTGAATACTGCTTTATTGTGTGAATACTGTGTATTATGTGACACCCTCCATGTAATTAGCCCAAGCACGGTGTTGACAGTATCAAATAGATAAATATTATTACGCAGAGTAACGCAATTTTTCTGGACTTCTGCAAGACCTTTGATAAGGTTTCCCACCAGCGCCTATTATTAAAATAAGAAAACCCAACTTGCATGCGAATGTCTTCAGGTGGATTAGTGAATTTCTTAGTAACTGCTTCCAATCCGTAAAAACAAATGACCACTTGTTTATTTCAATACCGGTAACATCTGGCGTTCCTTAAGGATCGGTCCTTGGCCCTTTCCTATTTCTAGTATATATTATCGACTTTCTTTTTTTTGTCTCTTGTAAAATTAGAATGTTCGCGGAGGATCGTGTAATTTATCGTAATTAATATTATTCCCACTATCCAATTGATATTAAAAAATATCTAGATAACATAGCTACTTCGTGGGATGATTAGCTAATGATCCTAAATGCAACTAAATGTAAATTTATGTCATCTTCTCGCAGTACTAATTTCGTATAACTTTCTTTCAAAATAAAAGCATGCCTCTCGAGAATGTATATTTTTATAAATGTGTAGAATAACTCTTTGCATTGATCTTACCTGGCATGTTCATATTTCTAATATCATATTAACGGTGAACCGAACCCTAGGCTTTCTTAAGCGTAATCTTCGTCAGGCCCCCCCGAAATGTGAAGTTACTCGCCTCTCAGTCACTCGTAAGACCAAAAATGAAGTGTGCATGGGCCATTTGGAACCCACATCAATACCATTTCAATGATTCTTTTGAAGCTGTGCAGAACCACGTAACCTGATTCATTCATTCAAGCTACTCATATAACATTAGCATTTCAGCACTTAAGGCCGAATTCGGTTTACCGCAGCTTGCTGATCGTTGACGCAGCTTGCTGATCGTTGAAAACTAAGGTGGTCTTAGTTTTGCAAAATGTTTAAAGAGTACCTAATCACAAAACGTGTTTTCTAAACTCTGCCGTCGTGCCTTACTCCTAATTTTAGTATTTCTTTTACTAACTATACCACTTGCTGTTGCACAGAACTTTTCTTGCCTTGTTATTACAAAATTTTAACCATTCTTTGTTTAATTCGTACAAAGTGTTTTTCACTGCTTGCTGCATTGTTATCGCAATTTACTTATTCTCTAACGGAGGTCCCCCCGACAGTTTTCTAACTTCGGGACCTCCTCTGTACTGTAAAATTTTATTCACGTAATGTATGCATTCCTGAAATAAAGTTTGATTGATTGATTGATTGATGATACCTTTCTAGGTGTAGATAATAACTAGGTCACAATAGTGTGCCGATTGTTAGATCCGCATAAAAGTAAGAGACAACGGTGCTTTATATACGTTGCTCATCTCATATAAGGCAGCACTTCCCCATACAGAATGTAGTAGCCATTCTGTATCCTGTTGAACCCATTCATATAAGAGCCTGTTTAGGCACACAATATGAATAAATAAATAAAAATAAAACCAAGGATCTACTTGATATGTTATATTTCGTGTGGGCCTTATATGCTGGATTTGTCTCCTTATATGGACCGAGTGCGTCATAAACTGCTGAATTCGCCCGATATAAGAACCGATCCCGCCAGATATACATCCATATATGGTAAATGGAAGCGACATATGCTGACATATATACTTTTGTGTGGCTGCATATAACTTATATCAGTGACATATATGATATTTCCGTAAAAGTCATAGGCTTATCAAATGTCAACCATAGCGTGCAATACACTAGGTCAGTCTTTCCTGCAAGGTCAGAGAAGATGACCTCAAATTACTTGAATAAATCAAGCCCGTCAGAACGCTGGTTAACACTCAGATTGCTAGATAATTGGGCATCAGCCACAGTCTGTGTGCATAGTAGGCTAGGGGAAGGAATCCCGCGCGAGTTTTCTTGGCGTGGCTTTTCCTCGTTGGCTTCCAGGTGGCCTTAGTCGACTTAGGTTATAACCGATACTTGCTGCACTGATAAAGGTTCGCCTTCTTCTAATTTCTAAGCATAATTATGGGGAAATTTTTCCTCTTTCCACTTAGCACAATAACGTAGTCGACTTCATTCTTTTGTTCGACGACTTCAGACAGACCTTTCTATTACACAAGAAGATTGATTGATATGTGGGGTTTAACGTCCCAAAACCACTATATGACTATGAGAGACGCCGTAGTGGAGGGCTCCGGAAATTTAGACCACCTGGGGTTGTTTAACGTGCACCCAAATCTGAGCACAAGAAGCTTGTTACACAAGAAGCTTGTTAGAATCTGTTGGCAAAATAAGTAGTACCTTATCCGCAACGTTAAGTTTTCGAAAACAGCTTTTGCGATCATATTAAGCCTTTTGTTTTGCACGTGCTCTCTCAGGCTCATCATGCAGCAGTTTTCATGTTCCTTCAGGACGGTTTCGAAGGTCGGCCAAGTAAGTATATGTAGTATGAATTCCACCATCAATGCCCTCACTGTTCCACATCTCTTTCAATACTATAAAGGGTCCTGGCACGTGACGACCATAAATGAGCTGAAAGGCGAGAAGCTCAATCTCGCTTGTGGCAAGCGAAAAGGAGTGGGGTGAGATATTTGTCCGAGGATTGTGGTTTTTCCGAGCACATCCTCTTCAACGTTGTTTTGAGCATTCCATTAAACTTTTCGAAGAGCCTATTTGTCATGGCATGGTAGGGTGCTGTCAAGAAAACTTTATGGCTAGGATACGGCCCACTTATCAGCTCAGTGGAGTTTATTTACCTTGAGGGTCTACCGAGAGAGACATTACATAATGGGTGGGTTAACAAACTTTTGACATGATTTATATATTATGTAATTTCCTAATCGTTATTTACACGTATTTGTAACAAGGACAGACAGGTACTAACGGCAATGTAAGCAGGAAGGCCGTTCCAGCCTTTGGCAGTGCGTGGGATGAATGAAGCAGAAAAGTGAGCAGTTCGGGCACGTGGGCGTCTAACTTGTTGCAGATGAGAGGTGCGGTGAGAAATGCGTGCAGCGGGAACGATGTATGGAGCTTCATTTGGGGTGCTGTAAAAGAATTTGTGAGTAGGAGAAAGACTGTGGAAGTACGTCAACGACCAGCAAGCTGCGGTAAACCGAATTCGGCCTTAAGTGCTGAAATGCTAATGTTATATGAGTAGCTTGAATGAATGAATCAGGTTACGTGGTTCTGCACAGCTTCAAAAGAATCATTGAAATGGTATTGATGTGGGTTCCAAATGGCCCATGCACACTTCATTTTTGGTCTTACGAGTGACTGAGAGGCGAGTAACTTCACATTTCGGGGGGGCCTGACGAAGATTACGCTTAAGAAAGCCTAGGGTTCGGTTCACCGTTAATATGATATTAGAAATATGAACATGCCAGGTAAGATCAATGCAAAGAGTTATTCTACACATTTATAAAAATATACATTCTCGAGAGGCATGCTTTTATTTTGAAAGAAAGTTATACGAAATTAGTACTGCGAGAAGATGACATAAATTTACATTTAGTTGCATTTAGGATCATTAGCTAATCATCCCACGAAGTAGCTATGTTATCTAGATATTTTTTAATATCAATTGGATAGTGGGACTAATATTAATTACGATAAATTACACGATCCTCCGCGAACATTCTAATTTTACAAGAGACAAAAAAAAGAAAGTCGATAATATATACTAGAAATAGGAAAGGGCCAAGGACCGATCCTTAAGGAACGCCAGATGTTACCGGTATTGAAATAAACAAGTGGTCATTTGTTTTTACGGATTGGAAGCAGTTACTAAGAAATTCACTAATCCACCTGAAGACATTCGCATGCAAGTTGGGTTTTCTTATTTTAATAATAGGCGCTGGTGGGAAACCTTATCAAAGGTCTTGCAGAAGTCCAGAAAAATTGCGTTACTCTGCGTAATAATATTTATCTATTTGATACTGTCAACACCGTGCTTGGGCTAATTACATGGAGGGTGTCACATAATACACAGTATTCACACAATAAAGCAGTATTCAATATCACACAGGAATAACAGATGAATAATCATCATCGGGAAAAAACGAAACAAATCGCAGTGACTACGCCGAATAAAAATCGAGAACCAAACGCTGGCAACAGAAGTTAGCAATTATCACTGCAGAGAAAGCTGTCTAACACATCTTAAGTGTTGACTGATGTCGTTTGTAACACAACCAAATCAGGTAAGCCATTTCACATTTCTATTGCCTCTGGAAAAAGAGTGGTGGAAAGCATTCGTGCGTGAGAAATGAGGTTGAATAGCTATGCTATTATTAAGATGATCACATTGCCTTCCAGGTGGCTGAAAATATAAATCCTTGTTTATTTTTGTTTGCCTGCTTACAATCTTAAAAATAAATTGGAGGTGTTGTTTCCGTTTACGATACTGTTTTTCCCACTTTATAATTACCTTGTTACCTTTAGAGATTACCTTTAAAAGATTCGTGACTACATCTTCCACGCCAAGTGTGTCCAGTATCCCCAACAATTCTTCTTCAACCACGCTATGGTACGCTCCCTTGATATCCAAAAATGCTAGCCCTAGGGGCCTGTGTTCCTTTTTTGCTATTTCGATGCACTGCATCAGTGAAAACAGATTGTCTTCTAACCTCCTGTGTTTCCGAAACCCATTTTGCAGTTTCCCGAGCACCCCCTCATCCTCTATTCATGCCTGCAGTCTTTCCTTTATATCCTGCATCGCCAGCCTGTAGACCACTGATGTCACTGTTATAGGACGGTAGTTGTTTATGTCAGCTTTGTCCCCCTTTCCTTTATAGATCACGCTCATCCTGCTAAGTTTCCATCCGTCGGGAACTTCTCCATCGATTATTATTTTGCTGACTGCCTCTCTCAAAGCCTGTTTAGACTTCGGATCTAATGTCTTTATCAGCATAATTGGAATGCCATCTGGACCTGTTGATGTACTACTACGAACACTTTTCTCAGCCCTTTTCCACTCTTGTTGTGAAAATGGAGCCATTGCGCCACTTGATTCATCCTTGTCTATTGTGGTGCATAAAGCACTTCTTTGTTGAAATTTTTCTGTCACCCTTGTTCTTGTATATTCAATAGCTTCGTCCTATTCTATCCTAGAAGCTTGATCTTTAGTTTTAAACCTTTGTTCTAGACTCGTCTCATTTCTCAGGGAGTTTAGATGGTTCCGAAATTTGCAGCTGCCTGTCTTATTTATGTACTTCTGCCAGCCACTGGGCTCCCTTTCTTCTAATCTTTTCATTGATCAGAAGCGATGCATCCTTTCTACAGCTTAGAAAGATTTCCCATTTTCTTTCAACATCATCTGTCGGTTCACCCCACTGCTTAGCATGTCTGTGTTCCTTAGAGGCTTCCTAACGTTTTGCTATGGCTCTGTTAACTTCCTCATCCCACCAACTTTTGCGTTTGTGTCTTTTTTTCTGGGGTGACTTTTCACATGCCTTGGCAAGCTCTACCTCAAACAGTCTAATTAGATTCGTGTATGTCCAAACTGTTTTATTATCCTCCGTGATTATTTTCTCAATTTGTTTAGTGGCCATTTCAATTTGCCTTTCTGAATAAAAATTTTCCTGTAGTTGCTCATTTTGCCTCCTTCCCACTTTCACTGCTCTTCCAAAACTTAGCTTGATACGTTTGTGATCACTACCCAGACTTCTGGAGCCACCTTCATCCATGTGCACTCCCCTGAGCTTATGATACATCCTATGTGACATCAGTGCGTAATCTATCGTCGACTGTAGCCTTCCTACCTCCCATGTTATTTGCCCTTCACACTTCTCGGCACTGTTGCAAATGATCAAATCAAGCCTTTCACACACATCCATGGTCATTTTGCCTGTCGGCTCGGTATACTCATCTATATCTTCTATGTGCGCATACATATCTCCTAGTATAATTATCTCGCACTCACCTCCTAACTCCTGAATGTCCTTTGATATGCACTCTACCATTGCCTTGTTTTCCTCTCTGGCCTTTGCTCCCGTCCACAAGTAAACGAAACCATGGAGTGGCATTTGCCCTGCCACTTTCCCTTTTAGCCATAAATGTTCCTTGCACTCCTGCTTCATCTTTTGCCAGTTTGTACTTTTATGAATGAATGCCCCAATACCACCCCTCTTTCTGCTGCCTTCTGTTCTTTTACACTATTCCCACGCGTAGTCCGCATTATTAGGAGGTTGTTCCATGTCCCTGAGATGTGTCTCTACAAAACCGTATACCATCGGCCTCTCCTCCTTTAGCTGTTCTATCTCTTCCCACTTCGGCCTGTTCCTACTACCTTGCATGTTAATGTACCCTATGTATGAATTGGCTCGGCACTCGTGGCTACGACTGTTTGTGCCCCGGACTCTTCCTATCTTAGATACTGGTGCCACTTGGGAATCCTATCTGTCCATACCACCTGTCAAAGAGTCTCCCTGTTTGTTTTTCTCGTTACTAGCTCTCCTGCACCCAGAAGGGCCCGCTTGCCCCCCCGGAAAAGCTACTGCGCGTCCTGCAAGTCGCCAACCCACCTCATGACCTAGCCGCCCAGGAAGTGAATTCTGCCTCGTTAATAACCACCCCACCTACGCACCTCTCTCTTTCTTTCCACAACCTCAAAACCTTTCTCTCGACTCATCCGCCATATCTCTTAATTTGCGTCGACAACCACTCTTTTCAGGTCACTATCTCGCACCGATACCTCCAGTATTGTGCATCTCGCTACCTTTACCTGAGAAGTGGCGCGCATGTCATCGACACCTTTCGCCAGTGTAGTTGCTAGTCCTCTGTATCTTCATTTAGGACATCGCTTGAACCACCTGAAATTATCACGAGGTTTCGTCTATCAGCTGTTGTTTTGATTTTTGCGTTCGCTTGCCTCATGACTGCTTCCAGCTTGCGTCCTGAGAACGCCCCTACTTCAACCCTCTTGTTACCTCTTACCCTCTCTTTGATGGCTTCTGTGCATCGATTTAAATTCCAGTCCCCAGCTATTATGACATGCTGTGACTTTTCAGCTTGAGCGTCCTGCACCTGGTGGTTACTTGCATCTGTAACGCCGGCTGCTTTGTCCCCTCCCCGCCCCACAACTACTTCGCTTAAGCTGGGCCTTGCGACAAATGAACCGGCTGAACCTGTTTTTTCCAAACTTCCTTGCTCTTTTTTTCTCCGCAGTTCTGGTTGCCGGTTTCCTACGTTTCTCTCCGTAGGCCGCTCCTCTGTTTACCTTGGCTAGTGCTTCATAGGCGGACTTCGGCTTTTCTCCCATAACACTCGTTTCCTCTTGCTCTGTCGCCAACGCAGTCTCGAGCTCGGTGATTCTCATCAGCAGGTCACTCTGGGTAACCATCATTTTCTCCATTTTTTCCTCGAACTCACATTGCCTACACTTCGCGTCAGCCTCTTCTCCTTCCGCTTCTACACTCGGTTCCACTTTCAAACCAACTCCACATCCTGAACACTTTACAGACTTTTAACATGTCTTTCCAGCACCAATTGTCCCTATGACTTGTCTCACTCGATAATTACAAAACTCGAGACCTGCCCTAAGAAAAAGAGAAAGTCTGAGCTCTACTACAAAAATTTCCGTGTTCAATGTACGTGCACCTACCCCACGGGGCGGCAAGAGAAAAGGGAAAACAAAAAAAAACAAAAAATCTAACACACACACACGCACAAACTAATAAATACCTGGTGACTGACCCCCGAAAGAGCCGTACATTAAAATAAGTGCTACCGGGATTTTAACTGCTGCCCTATAATTGTAAAGACAAGCTCAAAACATGCAAAATAACTTATCTGCGCAGTCGATCGGGAGCGCTCAAAAAACACGTCCACCCACCGTGACAGTCCGAACCAAACGTCGGTTGCGAGCGCCACCGCGCGGAGCTTGTTTAGAGCAACGGCGTGCTCAATGCGCCATCTTGCTGATAATGCTAAAAACACAGTAGCTCTTCCCCTAGATGTCCGCAACAGCATTATCATCATCATCGGCCTGACTACATTCACTGCAGGACAAATGCCTCTCCCATGTTTCGCCAGTTAACTCGGTCCTGTGCTTGCTGCTGCCAATTTATACCCGCAAACTTCTAAATCTCATCTGACCACATAACTTTCTGTCTCCCCCTAACCCTCTTGCCTTCTCTGGGAATCCAGCTAGTTACCCTTAATGACCAGCGATTTCCCTGTCTATGCGCTACATGCCCGGCTTATGTCCATTTCCACTTGTTAATTTCAACTATTATATCCTGAACCCACGTTTGTTCCCTAATCCACTCTGCTCGCTTCTTGTGTCTTAAGGTTACACATGCCGTTTTTCCAGGGGCGTCTGCATAAGCATGCGTGTGGTGTGTAGCGACACCACGGACCCGAGCTAACGGGGGAGGGGGTTCTCACCAGAGAAGGATTGGCCACCATAGTGCAGTATCTAGCCACTACCTCCCACATGCATATATCAATTAACTCACGGCGCTCAGTCCCCAGCAGCTGCGAAGCAACTGACTACGGCAGCGGTCAGATCAGCAACGCAGCAGAGAGTGCTAAGAATCTCTGAATTCGGACCGGCCCTCATTGAAACCTGAATTTGGCAACGTTTACCACTACAACCTTATCGATTGAGGCAAGTCTAGCTGTACTATTCGAAGAGCTAGAGGGTGTTAAATGGGATATGATTGGGCTCAATGAGGTTAGGAGGACAGATGAGACCTATACGGTTCTACAGAATGGGCACGTTCTTTGCTATCGGGGCTTGGCTGACAGAAGAGAATTTGGAGCGGGGTTTATGATTCACAGAAACATAGCTGGCAACATAGCGGAATATTATTGCATTGATGAAAAGGTGGTAGGTATCGTAATAATTCTCAATAAAAGATAGAAGATGAAGATGATACAGGCTTACGCGCCGACATTCAGCCTTGATGACGCTTGAGCTGAAAGCTTCTATGAAGACGTAGAGTCGTCAATGAGTAATGTAAAAACACAGTATACTATACCTATGGGAGACTTTAATGCAAAGGTACGGAAAAAGCAGGCTGGAGACTTGGCAGTAGGAGAATATGGCATTTGTACTAGAAATGCCAGAGGGGAGCTACTAGTAAAATTTGCCCAACGCAATAATTTACGGATTTTGAATACCTTCTACCGGAAACAAGGGAACTGTAAGTGGATATGGCGGAGCTCTGTTGGCGAAACTAAGAACGAAATAGACCTTATGATGAGTGCACACCCAGGCATCATGCAGGATGTAGAAGTGGTCGGTAAAGTAGGATGCAGTGACCATGGAAAGATACGGTCTCGAATTCGCCTAGACTTGAAGAAGGAACGACAGAAACTGATACGCAAAAAGCCAATCAATGAGCTAGCACTGAGAGGGAAAGTACAGGAATTCAGAGTCTCGCTTCAGAACAGGTGCTCTGCTCTTATTGAGGAAACCAACCTTAGCGCAGATACAATAAATGATAATCTGACGAGTATCATTACGGAGTGTGCAGTGAAAGTTCGAGGCAGTGTAGTTAGACAGGACACTGGCAAGCTTTTCCAGGAAATAAAGAATCTCATTAAGAAGCGTCAAAGCATGAAAGTCTCAAGTACAACAGACAAAGTAGAACTGTCAGAGATTTCGAAGTTGATTAATAAGCGTAAGGTATCCTGTGTAAGAAGGTTTAACATGAAGAGAATTGAACACACTCGGAAAAACGGAGGAAGTATCAAAGCAGTGAAGAGAAAACATGGGATCGGGAAAAATCGGATGTACGCATTAAGGATAAAGAAGGCAAAATAACTACCAATATGGATAAGATAGTGAAAATAGCGGAGAAGCTTTACAGAGAACTATACTGTAGCCGGGACAACCACCACACTAATACTATGGAACTAGCGGTAACCCAGATGACAAACCACTACTAATGATAGAAGTCAGAAAAGCTTTGGAGAGCATGCTAAGAGGCTAAGCTGCTGGTGAGGATCAGGTAACATCAGAAAATCTGAAAGATGGAGGACAGGTTGTGTTATAAAAACCAGCCACCCTGTCTACGAGGTGTATCCTGACGAGAAGAGTACCAGATTTTTGGAAGAATGCTAACATCATCTTAATAGATAAGAATGGAGAAGACAAGGACTTGAAGAATTACAGGCCGATTAGCTTGCTCTCTGTAGTATACAAGCTATTTACAAAGGTAATTGCTAATAGAGGAAAGAAAACATTAGAATTCAATCAACCAAAGGAACAAGCAGGATTTCGAACAGGCTACTCAACAATCGACCGCATTTTTACTACCAATCAGAAAATAGAGAAATGCTCAGAATATAACCGCGATACATAGCCTTCATAGATTACGAGAAGGCGTTTAGTTCAGTAGAAATATCAGCAGTCATGCAGACACTGCGGAATGAGAGCGTCGATGAAGCACATACAAACATCCTGGAAGAAATCTACAGAGGATCAACTGCTACCATAGTGCCTAATAAAGAAAGCAACAGAATACCAATCAAGAAGGGTGTTAGGCAGGGGGATAGATTCTCCCCAATGCTATTTACAGCGTGCTTATGGGGAGAATCATTACAGCCTTGGGGATGGAGAGTGCTAACTGTTCTTCATTTGTCAGTTGCATAAGTCATAATTTATTCTTGTAACTTCTTCAAGCGCTAAAGAGAGAAAAAAGTATCTTTACATGCATTAATTTTTAATTTTACCAGAATTATAATAGCACAAAAGCCATATTTTCTTTGTGTAGAGTTTATTTTCAAATTAGTAGAGCCATGCCTGGAAAAAAAGAAAGAAAAAAGAAAGTGCTCTCGCATTGCTAAAACAAAACAATTTACTCACGTAACCACAACTATACGAAGTTATTTACTCAAAAAGCATGCAATGCACTTAGTTCTCTGAGTTATAATATTTGAGAACAGCGTGCGAAGGTGATGAAAATGATAAACTTACCTTGACATTTCTCCGAGAATTTTGTTTCGTGGAGCCTGTTATTCCAGATAACCTCATAACACCTTAAGACCACATCCATTCGTACAGGTTTTGAGAAAGGAAGTTGTTTCGGAAAGCTTCCTTTCTCTAAAGCTGTACGACTGCATGTGGTCTTAAGGTGTGGTTAGGTTATCCGGATTAACAGACTCCGAATGAACGTTCTTGCGAACTGTTTACCATTGCTGTATATGGGCCGCGGAGCTATCTTGTCTGTTGTGCGAACGACTGCTTTCTGCAGAGAACGTTCCCCGAATTTTACACCCTTTCGACCAGCGGCTCCTTCACGTAATGCTTTGCGAAGGAAACGGATCGTGACCAATATCGATGAAAGAAGTGTAGTGGCTTTTTGTGCTATTTAGTACATGAACTGCAGGCTCGCAAATAGTTTTATACGCCACTCGTGTAGCAAGCATCGGGGAACATTAGGCACCCCAGATTTTATATTGGTTCCTGGCCAAGGCTTCTCTAAAAAAATCGATTTTCGGTTAGTCAAAAAAGCAACTCTCCGTCAAGCGAACGCCATGGTGCCAAAACGAGCTTCCGTGGATCACTCGCTCTTTGGTGTGGGTGTAGCAGACGACGCGCGGGCATCTCGATGACGAACGACGCATGCCTTTGAAATGACCTAGCTGTCCATAACAACAAGTGCTTCATGACTATTGTTTCCAAATTTCCTTTACACCTTAAACAAGGTCAACACAGCTGAAAACCAAGCCGTACAGCAGCTTCGAATGCAGCCTCAGCGGCATCTCTACTCCAGTTGCAGCGCCTGGCGGCGAAACACCGCACTAGCACCGACGGCGGCTTCCCATTGAAATTCGCTCCTTCGCCAGGGCACCTAAAAAATAGAGAAGGCATTGCTCCGAGTGACGCACGTTTACATTCTTTACCATGCCCACCCCTCGCACGCGGCAGACTGCGGGTAGACGGGTTTTCGTCACAATGGACCCAAGCGGCCCCCGCTGTCCGCAGAGGGCTGCAGGCGAATCAACTTTGAGAAAGGCATTCGGCGAAGCTGCAATCGCTGCTTCGTGTATGCTGGCTATTAGGGTGCATTCCAGTCACATTTTCATCTTCTCATACATTTATAAAAATAATATTATCAATGATTAAAGCAATCAATCAATATTTTAATTAACGTGCCCAAGACCCACCATAACGCCTTTGTGCCTGCGCACGGAAAAATGAAACAATAAATAAGAAGCAATACTTAAAGAGTCTTCGCGAAATGAAGTGAAATAAAAAGTGAAAACTCACAAAAGAAATCAACGCACAATGCGATGCTTAAAAAGACAAGACAAGAATCACGAAATAAGAGTAAAAAGTATAGTGGAATATACAGAACTGTGCAAAAGGCTTCCTGAAAGACGTAAAAGGAAAGAGCCTGTGCATATGCCACACCATGTGAGGAGAGGGCAAAGATCAGGTAAAAAAATAGCTGTGAACTTTAAAACAGGCAATGAATCAAGAAACTTGGCGTTTTGGGGACTTTGTCTTTTGTGAACAGTAGAGTGTTTGAAAAGCTGGCAGGTACATAGAACGGTCGATTCTTGCTTGGTAACTTGCGCGCAATTCGAAAATTACTAAGAAGTAAGGGCAGCATATCTTACTGTGAACTAGCTTGTAAGGAAATAACGGCTCAGCACTATTTCATTGGCAGTGAAGTGATGGCAATGATCATCTAGCAGTGTTGGAAGGAGAACCAGGGTCATCTCTAGCGAAACAATGGGTGCAAATGCTTATTATTTTCTCTGGACCCTCTCAATAGCGTTACTGTGGGACTTAGCAAGGCCATTCCAGATCAGAGATGCATATATACTCAAGTTGCGGAAGACATATTGCGATGTTGATTGATGATTGATATGTGGGGTTTGACGTCCCGAAACCACCATATGATTATGAGAGACGCCGTAGTGCAGGGCTCCGGAAATTTTAACCACCTGGGGTTCTTTAACGTGGACTCAAATCTGAGAACAAGGGCCTGCGACATTTCCACCTCCATCGGAAATGCAGCCGCCAAGGCCGGGATTTTATCCCGCGCCCTGCGGGTCAGCAGTCTAGTACCTAAGCCACTAGACTACCGCGGCGGGACCATATTGTGGTGTACAATTCGTGGAAGGCTGTAGGAGAACTGTATTCTCGAGAAATTCTGCCAACACAGCTGACAAAACAAAGGTCTCGCTTGGCAGCACTTTGAGTGTGATGAGAAAAATTTTGCTTGCTAATAAAGAGAACACCAACATCACTTATCTAATAAACCTTGAGATAGGGTATCGGCAGAGTGTAAAAATGACACAATACATGTTTTTCAAGACGTAATATTCAGTCAATAATAATAATAATAATAATAATAATAATAATAATAATAATAATAATAATAATAATAATAATAATAATAATAATAATAATAATAATAATAATAATAATAATAATAATAATAATAATAGTAATAATAACAATAATAATAACATTATTCATAATAATAATAATAATAATAATAATAAAGCCACGCTGGAACATTGAATCACGCATAATATTTTCACATGGCCGAAAATTTTTGACCCTCATTGAAGCAAATGCAAGTGTCTGGTTGTCTATGAACCGTGGTGCGGGAGTTTGTGATTCCACATTTTCTCGTGGAATCACAATTTCTCGAGAATAAAGTTCTCCTACAGCCTTCCACGAATTGTACACCACAATATGGTCCCGCCGCGGTAGTCTAGTGGCTTAGGTACTAGACTGCTGACCCGCAGGGCGCGGGATAAAATCCCGGCCTTGGCGGCTGCATTTCCGATGGAGGTGGAAATGTCGCAGGCCCTTGTTCTCAGATTTAAGTCCACGTTAAAGAACCCCAGGTGGTTAAAATTTCCGGAGCCCTGCACTACGGCGTCTCTCATAATCATATGGTGGTTTCGGGACGTCAAACCCCACATATCAATCATCAATCAACATCGCAATATGTCTTCCGCAACTTGAGTATATATGCATCTCTGATCTGGAATGGCCTTGCTAAGTCCCACAGTAACGCTATTGAGAGGGTCCAGAGAAAATAATAAGCATTTGCACCCATTGTTTCGCTAGAGATGACCCTGGTTCTCCTTCCAACACTGCTAGATGATCATTGCCATCACTTCACTGCCAATGAAATAGTGCTGAGCCGTTATTTCCTTACAAGCTAGTTCACAGTAAGATATGCTGCCCTTACTTCTCAGTAATTTTCGAATTGCGCGCAAGTTACCAAGCAAGAATCGACCGTTCTATGTACCTGCCAGCTTTTCAAACACTCTACTGTTCACAAAAGACAAAGTCCCCAAAACGCCAAGTTTCTTGATTCATTGCCTGTTTTAAAGTTCACAGCTATTTTTTTACCTGATCTTTGCCCTCTCCTCACATGGTGTGGCATATGCACAGGCTCTTTCCTTTTACGTCTTTCAGGAAGCCTTTTGCACAGTTCTGTATATTCCACTATACTTTTTACTCTTATTTCGTGATTCTTGTCTTGTCTTTTTAAGCATCGCATTGTGCGTTGATTTCTTTTGTGAGCTTTCACTTTTTATTTCACTTCATTTCGCGAAGACTCTTTAAGTATTGCTTCTTATTTATTGTTTCATTTTTCCGTGCGCAGGCACAAAGGCGTTATGGTGGGTCTTGGGCACGTTAATTAAAATATTGATTGATTGCTTTAATCATTGATAATATTATTTTTATAAATGTATGAGAAGATGAAAATGTGACTGGAATGCACCCTAATAGCCAGCATACACGAAGCAGCGATTGCAGCTTCGCCGAATGCCTTTCTCAAAGTTGATTCGCCTGCAGCCCTCTGCGGACAGCGGGGGCCGCTTGGGTCCATTGTGACGAAAACCCGTCTACCCGCAGTCTGCCGCGTGCGAGGGGTGGGCATGGTAAAGAATGTAAACGTGCGTCACTCGGAGCAATGCCTTCTCTATTTTTTAGGTGCCCTGGCGAAGGAGCGAATTTCAATGGGAAGCCGCCGTCGGTGCTAGTGCGGTGTTTCGCCGCCAGGCGCTGCAACTGGAGTAGAGATGCCGCTGAGGCTGCATTCGAAGCTGCTGTACGGCTTGGTTTTCAGCTGTGTTGACCTTGTTTAAGGTGTAAAGGAAATTTGGAAACAATAGTCATGAAGCACTTGTTGTTATGGACAGCTAGGTCATTTCAAAGGCATGCGTCGTTCGTCATCGAGATGCCCGCGCGTCGTCTGCTACACCCACACCAAAGAGCGAGTGATCCACGGAAGCTCGTTTTAGCACCATGGCGTTCGCTTGACGGAGAGTTGCTTTTTTGACTAACCGAAAATCGATTTTTTTAGAGAAGCCTTGGCCAGGAACCAATATAAAATCTGGGGTGCCTAATGTTCCCCGATGCTTGCTACACGAGTGGCGTATAAAACTATTTGCGAGCCTGCAGTTCATGTACTAAATAGCACAAAAAGCCACTACACTTCTTTCATCGATATTGGTCACGATCCGTTTCCTTCGCAAAGCATTACGTGAAGGAGCCGCTGGTCGAAAGGGTGTAAAATTCGGGGAACGTTCTCTGCAGAAAGCAGTCGTTCGCACAACAGACAAGATAGCTCCGCGGCCCATATACAGCAATGGTAAACAGTTCGCAAGAACGTTCATTCGGAGTCTGTTAATCCGGATAACCTAACCACACCTTAAGACCACATGCAGTCGTACAGCTTTAGAGAAAGGAAGCTTTCCGAAACAACTTCCTTTCTCAAAACCTGTACGAATGGATGTGGTCTTAAGGTGTTATGAGGTTATCTGGAATAACAGGCTCCACAAAACAAAATTCTCGGAGAAATGTCAAGGTAAGTTTATCATTTTCATCACCTTCGCACGCTCTTCTCAAATATTATAACTCAGAGAACTAAGTGCATTGCATGCTTTTTGAGTAAATAACTTCGTATAGTTGTGGTTACGTGAGTAAATTGTTTTGTTTTAGCAATGCGAGAGCACTTTCTTTTTTCTTTCTTTTTTTCCAGGCATGGCTCTACTAATTTGAAAATAAACTCTACACAAAGAAAATATGGCTTTTGTGCTATTATAATTCTGGTAAAATTAAAAATTAATGCATGTAAAGATACTTTTTTCTCTCTTTAGCGCTTGAAGAAGTTACAAGAATAAATTATGACTTATGCAACTGACAAATGAAGAACAGTTAGCACTCTCCATCCCCAAGGCTGTAATGATTCTCCCCATAAGCACGCTGTAAATAGCATTGGGGAGAATCTATCCCCCTGCCTAACACCCTTCTTGATTGGTATTCTGTTGCTTTCTTTATTAGGCACTATGGTAGCAGTTGATCCTCTGTAGATTTCTTCCAGGATGTTTGTATGTGCTTCATCGACGCTCTCATTCCGCAGTGTCTGCATGACTGCTGATATTTCTACTGAACTAAACGCCTTCTCGTAATCTATGAAGGCTATGTATCGCGGTTATATTCTGAGCATTTCTCTATTTTCTGATTGGTAGTAAAAATGCGGTCGATTGTTGAGTAGCCTGTTCGAAATCCTGCTTGTTCCTTTGGTTGATTGAATTCTAATGTTTTCTTTCCTCTATTAGCAATTACCTTTGTAAATAGCTTGTATACTACAGAGAGCAAGCTAATCGGCCTGTAATTCTTCAAGTCCTTGTCTTCTCCATTCTTATCTATTAAGATGATGTTAGCATTCTTCCAAAAATCTGGTACTCTTCTCGTCAGGATACACCTCGTAGACAGGGTGGCTGGTTTTTATAACACAACCTGTCCTCCATCTTTCAGATTTTCTGATGTTACCTGATCCTCACCAGCAGCTTAGCCTCTTAGCATGCTCTCCAAAGCTTTTCTGACTTCTATCATTAGTAGTGGTTTGTCATCTGGGTTACCGCTAGTTCCATAGTATTAGTGTGGTGGTTGTCCCGGCTACTGTATAGTTCTCTGTAAAGCTTCTCCGCTATTTTCACTATCTTATCCATATTGGTAGTTATTTTGCCTTCTTTATCCTTAATGCGTACATCCGATTTTTCCCGATCCCATGTTTTCTCTTCACTGCTTTGATACTTCCTCCGTTTTTCCGAGTGTGTTCAATTCTCTTCATGTTAAACCTTCTTACACAGGATACCTTACGCTTATTAATCAACTTCGAAATCTCTGACAGTTCTACTTTGTCTGTTGTACTTGAGACTTTCATGCTTTGACGCTTCTTAATGAGATTCTTTATTTCCTGGAAAAGCTTGCCAGTGTCCTGTCTAACTACACTGCCTCGAACTTTCACTGCACACTCCGTAATGATACTCGTCAGATTATCATTTATTGTATCTGCGCTAAGGTTGGTTTCCTCAATAAGAGCAGAGCACCTGTTCTGAAGCGAGACTCTGAATTCCTGTACTTTCCCTCTCAGTGCTAGCTCATTGATTGGCTTTTTGCGTATCAGTTTCTGTCGTTCCTTCTTCAAGTCTAGGCGAATTCGAGACCGTATCTTTCCATGGTCACTGCATCCTACTTTACCGACCACTTCTACATCCTGCATGATGCCTGGGTGTGCACTCATCATAAGGTCTATTTCGTTCTTAGTTTCGCCAACAGAGCTCCGCCATATCCACTTACAGTTCCCTTGTTTCCGGTAGAAGGTATTCAAAATCCGTAAATTATTGCGTTGGGCAAATTTTACTAGTAGCTCCCCTCTGGCATTTCTAGTACAAATGCCATATTCTCCTACTGCCAAGTCTCCAGCCTGCTTTTTCCGTACCTTTGCATTAAAGTCTCCCATAGGTATAGTATACTGTGTTTTTACATTACTCATTGACGACTCTACGTCTTCATAGAAGCTTTCAGCTCAAGCGTCATCAAGGCTGAATGTCGGCGCGTAAGCCTGTATCATCTTCATCTTCTATCTTTTATTGAGAATTATTACGATACCTACCACCTTTTCATCAATGCAATAATATTCCGCTATGTTGCCAGCTATGTTTCTGTGAATCATAAACCCCGCTCCAAATTCTCTTCTGTCAGCCAAGCCCCGATAGCAAAGAACGTGCCCATTCTGTAGAACCGTATAGGTCTCATCTGTCCTCCTAACCTCATTGAGCCCAATCATATCCCATTTAACACCCTCTAGCTCTTCGAATAGTACAGCTAGACTTGCCTCAATCGATAAGGTTGTAGTGGTAAACGTTGCCAAATTCAGGTTTCAATGAGGGCCGGTCCGAATTCAGAGATTCTTAGCACTCTCTGCTGCGTTGCTGATCTGACCGCTGCCGTAGTCAGTTGCTTCGCAGCTGCTGGGGACTGAGCGCCGTGAGTTAATTGATATATGCATGTGGGAGGTAGTGGCTAGATACTGCACTATGGTGGCCAATCCTTCTCTGGTGAGAACCCCCTCCCCCGTTAGCTCGGGTCCGTGGTGTCGCTACACACCACACGCATGCTTATGCAGACGCCCCTGGAAAAACGGCATGTGTAACCTTAAGACACAAGAAGCGAGCAGAGTGGATTAGGGAACAAACGTGGGTTCAGGATATAATAGTTGAAATTAACAAGTGGAAATGGACATAAGCCGGGCATGTAGCGCATAGACAGGGAAATCGCTGGTCATTAAGGGTAACTAGCTGGATTCCCAGAGAAGGCAAGAGGGTTAGGGGGAGACAGAAAGTTATGTGGTCAGATGAGATTTAGAAGTTTGCGGGTATAAATTGGCAGCAGCAAGCACAGGACCGAGTTAACTGGCGAAACATGGGAGAGGCATTTGTCCTGCAGTGAATGTAGTCAGGCCGATGATGATGATAATGCTGTTGCGGACATCTAGGGGAAGAGCTACTGTGTTTTTAGCATTATCAGCAAGATGGCGCATTGAGCACGCCGTTGCTCTAAACAAGCTCCGCGCGGTGGCGCTCGCAACCGACGTTTGGTTGGGACTGTCACGGTGGGTGGACGTGTTTTTTGAGCGCTCCCGATCGACTGCGCAGATAAGTTATTTTGCATGTTTTGAGCTTGTCTTTACAATTATAGGGCAGCAGTTAAAATCCCGGTAGCACTTATTTTAATGTACGGCTCTTTCGGGGGTCAGTCACCAGGTATTTATTAGTTTGTGCGTGTGTGTGTGTTAGATTTTTTGTTTTTTTTTGTTTTCCCTTTTCTCTTGCCGCCCCGTGGGGTAGGTGCACGTACATTGAACACGGAAATTTTTGTAGTAGAGCTCAGACTTTCTCTTTTTCTTAGGGCAGGTCTCGAGTTTTGTAATTATCGAGTGAGACAAGTCATAGGGACAATTGGTGCTGGAAAGACATGTTAAAAGTCTGTAAAGTGTTCAGGATGTGGAGTTGGTTTGAAAGTGGAACCGAGTGTAGAAGCGGAAGGAGAAGAGGCTGACGCGAAGTGTAGGCAATGTGAGTTCGAGGAAAAAATGGAGAAAATGATGGTTACCCAGAGTGACCTGCTGATGAGAATCACCGAGCTCGAGACTGCGTTGGCGACAGAGCAAGAGGAAACGAGTGTTATGGGAGAAAAGCCGAAGTCCGCCTATGAAGCACTAGCCAAGGTAAACAGAGGAGCGGCCTACGGAGAGAAACGTAGGAAACCGGCAACCAGAACTGCGGAGAAAAAAAGAGCAAGGAAGTTTGGAAAAAACAGGTTCAGCCGGTTCATTTGTCGCAAGGCCCAGCTTAAGCGAAGTAGTTGTGGGGCTAGGAGGGGACAAAGCAGCCGGCGTTACAGATGCAAGTAACCACCAGGTGCAGGACGCTCAAGCTGAAAAGTCACAGCATGTCATAATAGCTGGGGACTGGAATTTAAATCGATGCACAGAAGCCATCAAAGAGAGGGTAAGAGGTAACAAGAGGGTTGAAGTAGGGGCGTTCTCAGGACGCAAGCTGGAAGCAGTCATGAGGCAAGCGAACGCAAAAATCAAAACAACAGCTGATAGACGAAACCTCGTGATAATTTCAGGTGGTTCAAGCGATGTCCTAAATGAAGATACAGAGGACTAGCAACTACACTGGCGAAAGGTGTCGATGACATGCGCGCCACTTCTCAGGTAAAGGTAGCGAGATGCACAATACTGGAGGTATCGGTGCGAGATAGTGACCTGAAAAGAGTGGTTGTCGACGCAAATTAAGAGATATGGCGGATGAGTCGAGAGAAAGGTTTTGAGGTTGTGGAAAGAAAGAGAGAAGTGCGTAGGTGGGGTGGTTATTAACGAGGCAGAATTCACTTCCTGGGCGGCTAGGTCATGAGGTGGGTTGGCGACTTGCAGGACGCGCAGTAGCTTTTCCGGGGGGGCAAGCGGGCCCTTCTGGGTGCAGGAGAGCTAGTAACGAGAAAAACAAACAGGGAGACTCTTTGACAGGTGGTATGGACAGATAAGATTCCCAAGTGGCACCAGTATCTAAGATAGGAAGAGTCCGGGGCACAAACAGTCGTAGCCACGAGTGCCGAGCCAATTCATACATAGGGTACATTAACATGCAAGGTAGTAGGAACAGGCCGAAGTGGGAAGAGATAGAACAGCTAAAGGAGGAGAGGCCGATGGTATACGGTTTTGTAGAGACACATCTCAGGGACATGGAACAACCTCCTAATAATGCGGACTACGCGTGGGAATAGTGTAAAAGAACAGAAGGCAGCAGAAAGAGGGGTGGTATTGGGGCATTCATTCATAAAAGTACAAACTGGCAAAAGATGAAGCAGGAGTGCAAGGAACATTTATGGCTAAAAGGGAAAGTGGCAGGGCAAATGCCACTCCATGGTTTCGTTTACTTGTGGACGGGAGCAAAGGCCAGAGAGGAAAACAAGGCAATGGTAGAGTGCATATCAAAGGACATTCAGGAGTTAGGAGGTGAGTGCGAGATAATTATACTAGGAGATATGTATGCGCACATAGAAGATATAGATGGGTATACCGAGCCGACAGGCAAAATGACCATGGATGTGTGTGAAAGGCTTGATTTGATCATTTGCAACAGTGCCGAGAAGTGTGAAGGGCAAATAACATGGGAGGTAGGAAGGCTACAGTCGACGATAGATTACGCACTGATGTCACATAGGATGTATCATAAGCTCAGGGGAGTGCACATGGATGAAGGTGGCTCCAGAAGTCTGGGTAGTGATCACAAACGTATCAAGCTAAGTTTTGGAAGAGCAGTGAAAGTGGGAAGGCGGCAAGATGAGCAACTAGAGGAAAATTTTTATTCAGAAAGGCAAATTGAAATAGCCACTAAACAAATTGAGAAAATAATCACGGAGGATAATAAAACAGTTTGGACATACACGAATCTAATTAGACTGTTTGAGGTAGAGCTTGCCAAGGCATGTGAAAAGTCACCCCAGAAAAAAAGACACAAACGCAAAAGTTGGTGGGATGAGGAAGTTAACAGAGCCATAGCAAAACGTTAGGAAGCCTCTAAGGAACACAGACATGCTAAGCAGTGGGGTGAACCGACAGATGATGTTGAAAGAAAATGGGAAATCTTTCTAAGCTGTAGAAAGGATGCATCGCTTCTGATCAATGAAAAGATTAGAAGAAAGGGAGCCCAGTGGCTGGCAGAAGTACATAAATAAGACAGGCAGCTGCAAATTTCGGAACCATCTAAACTCCCTGAGAAATGAGACGAGTCTAGAACAAAGGTTTAAAACTAAAGATCAAGCTTCTAGGATAGAATAGGACGAAGCTATTGAATATACAAGAACAAGGGTGACAGAAAAATTTCAACAAAGAAGTGCTTTATGCACCACAATAGACAAGGATGAATCAAGTGGCGCAATGGCTCCATTTTCACAACAAGAGTGGAAAAGGGCTGAGAAAAGTGTTCCTAGTAGTACATCAACAGGTCCAGATGGCATTCCAATTATGCTGATAAAGACATTAGATCCGAAGTCTAAACAGGCTTTGAGAGAGGCAGTCAGCAAAATAATAATCGATGGAGAAGTTCCCGACGGATGGAAACTTAGCAGGATGAGCGTGATCTATAAAGGAAAGGGGGACAAAGCTGACATAAACAACTACCGTCCTATAACAGTGACATCAGTGGTCTACAGGCTGGCGATGCAGGATATAAAGGAAAGACTGCAGGCATGAATAGAGGATGAGGGGGTGCTCGGGAAACTGCAGAATGGGTTTCGGAAACACAGGAGGTTAGAAGACAATCTGTTTTCACTGATGCAGTGCATCGAAATAGCAAAAAAGGAACACAGGCCCCTAGGGCTAGCATTTTTGGATATCAAGGGAGCGTACCATAGCGTGGTTGAAGAAGAATTGTTGGGGATACTGGACACACTTGGCGTGGAAGATGTAGTCACGAATCTTTTAAAGGTAATCTCTAAAGGTAACAAGGTAATTATAAAGTGGGAAAAACAGGTATTCAAGCCTGCAGAGGTAAAACGGGGGCTTAGGCAGGGGTGTCCCCTGTCACCCTTATTATTCTCTATGTACCTATAAGGATTAGAGGCCAAACTAGAGGGAAGTGGACTGGGCTTCACCTCTCTTTCATCCAACAAGGAAAACTCATTGAACAGGCACTACCAGCACTGATGTACGCAGACGATATAGCGCTAATGGCCGACAACAAGGTAGATTTGCAGAGATTGGTGGACATCTGCGGTAATGAGGTAGAAAGGTTAGATTTGAGATTCAGTAAGGAAAAATCAGCAGTCATGATTTTAAATGACAATGAAGGTAGTGAGCTTAGAATACAGGAGGTCCCGCAAGAAATAACAGATAAATACAGATATCGGAGCGTATGAATAAGCAATGGGGCCGAGTACCTAAGGGAACACAAAATATACGTGTCAACTAAAGGTAACAGGAATGCAGCGGTAATAAAAAATTGGGCACTGTGGAATTACAATAGCTATCGTGTTGTGAGAAGAATATGGAAAGGGGTCATGGTTCCTGGTCTGACATTCGGCAATGCGATCTTGTGCATGAGATCAGAAGTTCAAGCAAGATTAGAAATTAAGCAACGTGGAACAGGTAGGCTAGCCTTAGGAGCTCACGGGAATACACCAAATGAAAGAGTACAAGGTGATATGGGATTGACCACATTTGAGCGAGGGAATCTAGCAGCATGATAAAATTTGAGAAGCGATTGAGAGAAATGGGGGAGGAGCGTTGGGCTATGAATGTATTCAGCTACTTGTACATGAAGAACGTTGATACAAAATGGAGGAAGCGAACCAGAAAATGGACTGGTAAATACTTGGAAAACAGCAGGGGGCCAAGCCAAAAAGAATTATTGGTTAAGAAGAAGGTGAAGGAAGCTGAGACCAATATGTGGAGTATTGGCATGTTTAAGTAGTCCGCACTAGGGATCTATCGAACTTTTAAGCAGGAAATTGCCAAGGAAAGGGTCTATGATAATACTCGGGGTAGTCTTTACTGTTTGAGGCCAGGACGGGAGTATTGCGAACCAAGACATATCGGGCCAAATACGAAGGGGTAGACACTGTATGCAGTGCGTGTGGAGAGGAAGAAGAAACTGCTGAACACTTTATAATGTTCTGTAAAAGGCTTCCCCCTATAGTTCAGGATGATGGCGCAGAGTTTTACAAAGCACTGTGGTTTAGGGACAGTGATTGCAAGATAGACTTCAAGTGGGTAAAATTAACTATAAGGAGGTTATCTTATTGGTGGCGAAAGTCCAGGCACGAGTTTAAATTAAACCCATCACTGCAAAGTACGAATTCTCAACCTCACTATTTAAGGGAAAAAAGATATCCAGTTTTTGGTTCATTAAGTATTACGGCTTGGTGGCACTAGCCACCGCCCGATCTAAAGGGTACAGCCATATCCATTCATCCATCCATCCATCCTGCTCTCATCTCTCACGCGTACTTTGGCCCGCGGAAAGGAGGAGAGTGGACGATCTCTCGAGCACCCTCATATTCCAGTGGAGAGGATCATGCGTCTTGGCTGGCGTCGGGCTTGCAGAGGGACTGTTCTGTTGTACTTAAGGGTCGCAGAAAGGTTATTGCAATCGTTGCACAGCCTCTGTTTTCGAAAAGGGCGAGCTATTCAGACACAACGAAGTAACAACTCAGACGCCTTTTCGCGTTCATCTGCAGTGGTGGGTACGATTCGTGCGTCATTTATGCATGAGAAACGCGGGGCACATTTCGATCTACTTGCCATTCTGCGCGTGACCTTCCACTGTGTTGCTATCGCGTTCATTGCTTCGCCTTCGCAGCAAAGCTGTGACTTTTTCCTTCTTACTATTCGACCTCTGTTAGAATTTTATAGATTATTATGTATATATTATGGTGAAATAAACCAAATCTCATATTTCAAATGAAAATTTCAGAGAGCGCAATAAGATCTTGATTGTCGACGGATAGCTAATAGTGCGCATAGGCGTTGTTATTGTCCTTGCTGGTCCATGCAAACTTTATTCTATGTTCGGCTGCACTAAAGGATATCACAAGTGCCCATGACAATTGACAGCAGAAAAAAACAGCAGTTTTCAGTGCCTCTAAAATTTACCAATTTGTATATATGCCCTTTGGCATAAACACAGCTCTTGCTTTTTTCGGATGCCTCAAGAGAGCTGTGCTTGGGGACTTGCAAAATGTTTACCACTACTTTGACAATATAGTCTTGGCTACAAAAACGTGGCATGGGGATTTGATCGTTTTCGGCTTGTATTTGACTGAAAAAGACGCACCAATTTAACCATCAAGCCTAGTAAGTGTGAAATAGGGGAGCAGACTATCTTTTCTTGGTCATCAAATAGGAGATGGTAAAGTTGATTCGCTTCTGAAAACGTCTGACCAGAATCTCGGAAACTACACGACGAAAGACTACGAAAGTCCTACAGTGTTTCCTGGGGCTAACATGCAACTACAGGAGATCATTTCCAACTACGCTCAGATCATCAAGCCTCGACTGACCTCACACGGAAAGAACAGAGCAACACCATCACGGGGGGACCGTCTCAAGAAGGAGCTGTCACTACTTTGAAGAGCAAACTTCGAGATACTCCCATTTTATAAATGCCCATCGCGACAAAAGACTTTATCAGCCGCACCGACGTTTCGACTAGTAGTCTTGGTGTCGTACTTCTCCAGCTAAAAGAGGACCAGGTCTTGCATTCTGTTGCTTTCACTAGCTGAAACTCGTTGCTTCGAGAAACCAGCTATTCCACGATTGAACGGGAATGCCTGGCACTTCTCTGGGCAGTACGAAAGTTCCTCTTGGCCCCGCCGCGGTGGTCTAGTGGCTAAGGTACTCGGCTGCTGACCCGCAGGTCGCGGGTTCGATTCCCGGCTGCGGCGGCTGCAGTACCGGTGGAGGCGGAAATGTTGTAGGCCCGTGTACTCAGATTTGGGTGCACGTTAAAGAACCCCAGGTGGTCAAAATTTCCGAAGCCCTTCACTGCGGCGTCTCTCATAATCAAATGATGGTTTTGGGACGTTAAACTCCACAAATCAATCGAAAGTTCCTCTTGTACTTGTATGGCAAGAAATTTGTTACACAATCCGACCATCACCTCTAGCAGTATTTGAAATGCACAAAACACTTGAACAATGGGGTTTTACGCTGGAGCCTACTCTTGCAAAAGCACTCATTTTCAGTATCTTACATAAAGGGATTGGGTAATGCCGGAAGCGATTACCGGAGCCCCGTATAATGAGGACGTATTGCTACAAGTTATGTGCATTTCGAAACTGTTGTGGACATGAAACGGAAACTTCTGTGGGTGATTAGAGCTTTCTGAAATTTTTTTCCGCCTCTTCATCAGGCCATAAAAGTTCTGAACAACTTGTCATGATAGAGGCATGATATAGACATGCAAAAACAAATAAGTGGTCGCCGTGAGGGGGCGATGAAGAGGAAACCGAAGTGTGTGCGCGAGTGACGCATGCCGTGGTGCGTGTGCCGGTGGTCTAGACAGCGCAGCGGTCAATGACAAGCGGTTCTCGGCTGGACGTCCAGTCCGGATAACCGAGCGATGTTCTCCAGGCGCAACCGTTCCTGTACTCCGGCTAGGGACTGGCCCAGGAACCAGGTGAGACGCAGGGGTCCGGCCAGCGTTCTTCACTGCTGCAGGGCAACCATCACGAGCGAGGCTTGCATTCCGGCTGGAAAGCTGGTTCAGGAAGCTGACGAGGTGCCCTTGCCCTCACTGTCATTCATGGTGATTGATCGTGTTCCATGGGTAGTGGACCACGGCGTCCGAGGTCGTACCGAATCGCTGAGACGACTCGGGCGTGGCCGAGGCGAACGTGGAGGCCCAGCTACCGAGCTGCTGCAGCAGAGATTCGTGGCATGGCAAGGGGTGGCACCCGTTAGTGACGTCAACCAGGTGGACGAGACATCGTATTCGATCGACGGGCATTGAAGTCCTTCAATGGATTCAAACAGGACGAGACCCTTCTGATGCAAAAGAAAATTAGCGTAGTTAGGACTGCATATATTAGAGATGTTAGTGCTTATTATATTATCTTTCTCTGTATTACTCTGTTTGTGTGTGTGCACTCGTAGTCCTAGCTCAGTTTTTCGGTGAATGGTCCTGGGCCAAAACCCTGATATTACATCGTAGGGTGCAAAGTTAGCCCAATGTAACATAAAAAGGATTGGGAGGGAGCGCTGCAACAAACCTTCGCCTCCTCCCCTACCACTTGAAGGCCACTGAGAGTCACTGTGTCAACGTCTATCTGCCTTTTGTTTGCGTAGTACCATGGCACTGGTGGAGGTGCTGGGGCGCAACCCTGCCTAATTCTCGATATTCCCGCTAGGAGCCATTCATCTAGCCCGGACGGATTGCCACCTATTGCAACTCCCATGCACCGGTTCAGTCGGTGGCTGATGGGCCTCGAGCCAGAGTTCACTCCTTTTACAGAACCTCGCAGGTGCCGATTACCTCATCAATTGGCCAACGCCAGTACGGAACCGGCGCCCCAAGGCCCCCCGCCGACACAGCCTTCACAAGTAACCATCTTTCAACTGCTGCTTCCCAATCACTTTAGTGGCGGTGCCCATGAAGACGTTGACGACTGGATTGAGCACTATAAGCGTGTTGCCAATATTAATAAGTGGCCTGAACAAGAAAAGCCCCACGCGCCTATTTTCTCCTTGACGGCGGTGCGAAAATTTGGTATATGAACAAAAAAGTCAGTCTGTTAACTTGGGGTGACTTCCGACAACAGCTTGTCGACACGTTCGCCAATGTCAATCGATGGGACCGTGTGCAGCAGTTGTTGGCGCTGTGGGTTCAAAAACCCAATAAAAGCGTTGCTATGTTAAGCTATTACTCGTGTTTTTTTTTGTCGAGCTGACCCAAACATGAGCGAAGATAGGAAGTTGAGCTACCTCATGCGCGGCATTAAAGAGCAACTTTTCTCCGGGCTACTGCGCCACCCTCCAAGTACCGCAGTTGACTTTATCAAGGAGGACATAGCTATTGAGCGGACCCTCCATCAACGATGCAGGAAGTATGATCGAATGTCTAGCAGCGCCCCGATCAATGTTGCCGCCCTACCCGAGAATCAAAGCTCCCCGCGAGACCTCATGAGGGAGCTATTTCGCAAAGAACTACAGAAGTTCCGGACTCCAGTTGCTGAAATTCCCGTTGCGTCCGTCACTGAACTGGTACGCGACGCAATCCGCCACGCATTTTCTACCACTGGTCCTGATGACGAGCACCGTCCCATGAGCTATGTCGACACTCTCCGACGTTCACCATCTGCTCTATCGCCGCCATACCGCCCAGTGCCAACGGCCGCTTCGTCACCGCTGCAAGAGCAGACCCTGGGCCGACCGCCAAGCCAAGCGGCGTACCACCAGCCGTTCACAGCAGCACCATGGATATCGTCGCAAGATGGGAGGCTCAGACGTCCACTGCTCCGCAAAACAGACGCATGGCGCATAATAGATCGACGTCCACTATATATATATATAAATATATATATATATATATATATATATATATATATGTGCCATATCCCATACCTTCATATATATATATATATATATATATATATATATATATATATATATATATATATATATATATATATATATATATATATATATATATATATATATCAAACAGACAGTAATGCCAACGAATGTATAGGGGAAGTTATTAGAACGAATGGAATGTAAATAAGAAAGAAAAGGGGGAGAAAAAATAACCAGACAGGAGCAGGAATCAAACCTACGACCTTCGAATAACGCGTTCGAAGCTCTAACCATTGAGCTATCACAGCGGCCTTCCCTACATCTTCTTTTTTGGGTTTATATGTGAATTTTTACGTAGGAGTGTCAATCAGCGCCATCTCTAAGCCAAGCGGCGAGTATGAAACACCCTTTTATGCACATGTGTGGCGTCACGATGCACGTGAATTTATTACGAGCGGAAAGCTGACCAATAGTCTCTCGTATACAACCTAATGACACCAAGTTTGCCAGTACGAGACCCTCGTTAACGAATAAGAGAAAGAAGTGTATACCTAAGGGCTCGTTTTTTCATGTTGTCGCACAATATAATGAGATCTAACCGACAGTATTGCCAAGGAATGTATAGGGGAAGTTAATAAAACAAATGGAATGTAAATAAGAAAGAAAACTGGGTGAAAAAATAACCAGCCATGAGCAGAAAACGAACCTACGACCTTCGAATAGCGCGTTCGATGCTCTAACTAATGAGATATCACAGTGGCCTTCCCTCCATCTACTTTTTTGGGTTTATATGTGAATTTAGAAGTAGGAGTGTCAGTCAGCGCCATCTATAACCTAAGCGGCGAGTGTGAAACAACCTTTTATGCGCATGTGTGGCATCACGTAACACGTGAACTTATTACGAGTGGGCAGCTGACCAATAGTCCCTCGTACACAACCTAATGACACCAAGTCTGCCAGTACGAGACCCTCGTTAATGAATAAGGGAAAGAAGTGTATACCTAAGGGATCGTTTTTCCGTGTTTTGGCACAATATAACGAGATCTAACAGACAGTAATGCCAAGGAATGTATAGGAGAAGTTAGAGCATCGAACGCATTATTCGAAGGTCGCAGGTTCGATTCCTGCTTACGGCTGGTTATTTTTCACCCACTTTTCTTTGTTAGTTACATTGCATTTGTTCCAATAAATTCCCCTATAAATTCCTTGGCATTACTGTCAGTTAGATCTCATTATCTTGTGTCAAAACACGGAAAAACAAGCCTTCGTTGAGCGGCGTCTTGCATTCCTCGTGTTCACAATGTTGGCAGTCACGGTGGCTCTGTGAAATATACGGTATCTTGAGATAGCCTGTTTCCGTGGTGGCGTTAAGCGGGCAACCATTGAGGAAGCGTCAGTGCAACGTTTCCACATGCGCTTCTCTGTGACGCAGCGACGCATCGTCTCGAGCCAGAAATAAGCAGCACGAAGGAGCCAATCTGACAGACGTACAACGTACTCCCGACTACAGCTGCAGATATGGGCAACGGCATGAGCTCAATGCATGCTGCATGCAAGGCTTGGGCAGCCGGATTGCACTCAAAGCAAAAGGATGTTAAAAGGGTGTGTGGTTCAATCTTTTGGGGACTAATGGGGCTGCCACAACTATTAATCTCTATAAGGACAAACGACACTGGGTCTAACAGTTAGTCCCCACAGACGAGCTCGAGGGACTAACATTTAGTCCTCACAATTACACCTTAGTGAGTAAGCGTTAGTTCCACAATTCACCCCAAAGAACTAACATTTAGTTCTCATATCTGCCCCTTATAGAGCAACTGTTAATCCCCACATTTACACTTTACCGGGCAACCGTTCGTCGTCACAGTTGCACCTTGCTGGACAAACGGTTGATCCACTTCAATACTCCAATCAGATGAACTTTTTGTCCCCAGTTCAAACATTGTTTTTTGTTTATTTTTCGCCAGCCTAATACTTTTTTCGCCTCTTTTTTTGCTCAGTTTGCAACCAATTGCGCAGAAAAGATTACGCGAAAAAGTAGTTAGCCACTAATGTGTAACTGCTTTCGCAGTCATGGAATCAACGAAAGACAAAAGTGAGACATCGAAATATTTTATTTTTCTACATACACACGAAGTTTCTCTATTATTTTAAGCGAATTCATGGTGAAGTGTACAAGCCCGGTCTCGTTGTCCAATCTTGTTCGCTCCTTGTGGAGTTCTTCCAACGGAAGCGATAGATGACTGGCATTTCAGACGCCAGCGCATGCAGCCTTCTGCTTGTTGTGCTCCCACGACCGCACGTACAATAATATAATAAAAATAGTCAGACACACGTGACAGAAGATGAAGATGCACGCATATGAAAAGTACGTGCACGTTAATATAAAAAGAAGCGTTAAAATATGACACACAAATAACTTTAGCTCCACATCTCGCACACTCCTTCTGAAGCTGTTCTGACGAAATAGATGGATGACAGGCATCGCAGACACCAGCACACACAGTCTTGAGTACGGTGTGCGCCCACGGATTCACAATAAGTATGTAAAATAGCAAGTCACGCGTGACAGAGGATGAATACAAATGCATATGAGAAATACGTGCAAGATGAAATGAAAACATACGTGAAAAATGACATGCTAATAATTTCACCGTGATGTCACACATCGTCAAAGACTCATTTCCATCCCCATGGCGGAACAGCTTAGGAGCCGTGGATGCAGCCATAGCTCCGCGAACCTACGTGCCACTAACAAGTCAGCGAGTCCTAAGCGAGCGACGTCGTTCAGGTCGAGCAAGCCAACGAGAGACCAAACACGGCGCTGCACGCGGAGTGTCTGCCGCCAGCGAACTTCGACAGGAGAGCGAGCGTACACTTGGCCGCCGCCACGAACAGCGCCTAGCTGGTTTGGAGCTAACGCCGAAGTAATTGATGGTAATGCGGCCCTTTTCCGCAAACTCGAGCGGGTGCAGCGCGCAGGCGCGAGTCCGCCGCCACAGCCAATGGAAGGCGCCGAGCTGCTTGCGACCGACTGACGACAAAGCCAACTGTAATGGCGACCAATTTTCAGTGAGTTCCGACGCTAGCGGGAGCTCCACGAGCCCGTGCTGGTGCACTTACAGCACGCGAAATACTACAATTAAGCTTTTTACGAGAGTCTGCAACGTGTTTTCGACGACTCCCAAAAGTTCAACGAGTTCTCAGCCCAATATCGTCAGCCCGGAGCTCATCGCGGCAGCGAAGACAGGCGAGCACTTGATGAGCGAGCGTACGGGAGGCCCACAGCAATGGCGGCCAATTTCCAGGTGGTCGCAAAGCACAGGCGAACTGCAGACGCCGAAGCTGACCTTCACGATGCATTTCATGCATGCGATATACAACACAACCGAGCCCGTTGCCGACAAGCGCGATCCGTATCGCACATGCGACAAGTAGAGTAGAATAAAAAATGGTAACGTACTTGCTTAAAAATCCAGCGCTGATTTCTGCCCTGATTCGCGCTGAAGTATATATTCGATAGGCCTGTTGTCTTCTTGTCCGTCATATTGGCCTTCCCAACTGTTGCTGTCGTGTGTTGGTCGTAACTATCTTGAAGCCAGAGATATACAGCGCGGCGTGGTGACGTGTCGAGATTTGCTCCAGACTTCATGGGTGCAGCGAAACGCAAAAGCAGCAGCCCACGCTCATCCAAGCGTACACACAAGCACCACGTCGTAATTCGTAGATCGGCGAATCCAGGCGGCCGTTGTCGAGCATTCTGAGCGCGACGCAACGCGAACCACTACCAGCAAAATACGGGGAAAGACTGAGCCAGCAGAGGAGGAGAAGAATGGATAGTCACCTTGGCAACGCTTTTTGCACCGCCTGCAATCCCCGAGCGGTTCATCTCTTTGCAGCGTGTTTGGAGACTAAGTGGTTTCGCGCGGCACGCCTCCCTCTGTGGTTGCTCCTCAATGGTCTATCCGTTCATCGCGCGCGCCCATTGGGCTCCTTTACTCCTTTTTCAGGTAATTTTGCCTTTGAGTGTGGGGACTCCTTGAAACACCAGTTTGTGTGCGGGAAGGGAGACCTTCCGGCAACAGGTGTTGTCGGTGTGGGAAACACGTCTATCGCATCTTCGGGGGAAGCGCTAGAACACATGTGTGACGCGAGCAGCACGACCCCTTATATACTGCTGCATCACGACCAATCCCTTCATTAAGATAGACTGACGGCTCCCATTGAGAAGCGCGCGTTTGATCTGGCATTGAAATAAAGGAAGCGTTGCACGAATGGTCGATGCTGCATGTATAGATTCCTACGCTCCTTACCATAGATCAATTTTATAAATGACTGATGCTCTGTTCGCAGCTATCAAGGTACATACTAGATTACTCTCTTGAAGTTCGATCTTCCGGTTTTCGGCCACAAGTTCCGCCGGATAAAGAGTTTAGTATTTCTGAATTCTGCTGAAGTCTTTTCCATAGTCATTACCCCGTAACAGCAAGTTGACCTATCGTACACCGAGTGGAGCACGTTGAAATATTTGCAAATCTTGAATAATGTAAGAGGTACATTCAAACTTTCGAAAAAAGGTGGCAGATCCCACGTACAGTGGGAATCGATGATATGCGATGCACGAATGAGAAAGGTTGATATAGCACTTCAGAATCAGCACAACGTTACGAGTTGGAGGTAAATGATGCCTGACATGACTTACGTGTCATGATTACCATGTTTGGATGTGTCGTTCACCTTGATCGTCTATTCACGTCACGTGATACCAAATTTAGTATATGTGGAGCTAGCGAAACAGCCGCGAGCACGCTATGAGCGTAGTATGCTGTCATGTTCTTAGATGAAACGCATGTCAGGATTATCATGCTTTCACCATTCATATATTTCGTCATCCACTGACGTCACGTAACATCAAATTTGGTATATGTGGAGCTAGCTAAACAGTCCCGAGTGCACCATGAAGGGCCCATATACTCCAGTGTAGCGTTGACGCACGCGCACGCTGGGCACAGCGACGCCACGTTAGCAAAACGCGAGCACTCTATAGTCTGACGCCATGCGCGACCGGCCCGACCAGTGTCCGTATAGTACCTAGAATATAATATTCTAGGCACTGTAGCGTCAGTTTGCGTGGCCCGATGGCAACCAGCGTGAAATGTGACATGCTGCGTTTCGCGTCGATGCGTTACCCAGACAACACTTCGTCACCCGTCGCGGTAGTCTAGTGGCTAAGGTACTCGGCTGCGGACCCACGGGTCGCAGGATCGAATCGCGGCTGCGGCGGCTGCATTTCCGATGGAAGCGGAAATGGTGTAGGCCCATGTACTCAGATTTGGGTGCACGTTAAAGAACCTCAGGTGGTCGAAATTTTCGGAGCCCTCCACTACGGCACCTCTCATAATCATATGGTGGTTTTGGGACGTTAAACCCAACATATCGATCGTATCAGACAACACTTCGTCTCCGTTTTTTCGTTATAGAGGGATGCTGGACGTGCTGAAACGCGCACGCGTGAAAGCAACGCAGAGCGGCAGTCACCTGTGACTGTAAGGCAGGACCAGTGCCTGGTGTGGCAACGCCCGCGTGACGCGACAAAAAATGAACGCCGGCGAGCACGCGCACTGCGACACGTCGAAACGAACATGTAGTCATGTTTTCTCATTAGACGCATGTCATTATTATTACGTTTGCACCAGTCACATACCTTCGTCATCCATTGACGTCACGTAATACCGAGTTTGGTACATATGAAGCTAGCAAATCAGCCGCGAGCGCATCATCAGTGTGGCATGTATTCATGTTGTTACATGACACGCATCTCATGGTTATCATGCTTGCACTGGTCACATGCCTTCATCAACCATTCACGTACCGTAATACCAAATCTGGTATATGCGACGCTAGCAAATAGGCGCGAGCGCATCATGAGCGTGGCATGTAGTCATGTTGTTTCATGACACGCATGTCATGATTTTCATGTTAGTGTCTGTCACTTGTGTACGCCATACAATCATGTCATACCAGCGCCTCCTCTATTTTTTTCTGTGCCAGTTGCGTTCTGTGCCAGTTGCCCGTTCGCATATCGCTACGTTAGGCACTATATTTCTTCAAGTGACCGCGTGGTGGCATCAGGTTATTGCCCTCTCGCGTGGCCTCTCTTTGCTTGACTGCTATTGGTGGATGCGGCGCAGCCACTGGCTTTTTCCAATTTATGCGATTACTTTCCTTCGTTTTTCGGTAATTTTGCATTCGTGCGTTTGTTTTGGTAACGTGTTACGAAAAAAATGCCTCGTAAGGTGTCCCATTCGTTTGCAAGCGTTCGAAAGAGTGCTCTGGCGTATATCGATCCCGATCGAAATATAAGTGGAATTCACAGGTCGAAGTAATGAAACAAGACATAGCAACTTTATATGCACAAAAGACAAAAATAAAAAAGAAATAGGTCAGTACAAGTTAAAAAACAACCAGTTGAACTGAAAGCACTTGCGAGTTCAACTGAAGGTGCGCGCGTGTTGTGCAAGCTTTTTAAAGCTTCAAAAACTTCCGTGACAACGGCTTCCTTTGATAAAGTCTAACGACAGATTTTTATCGGTGAAGGCGACAGCAAAGTTTGTGAACAGTGGCTTCATGAAATTTCTGCACACAAGTTCTATTAATTTGCGCTTTTGGATTTGGCCACAACGATCACACAGAAGTACTAACAGACCAACAAATACATCCGCACTCTTCACGATGCACGTCCGTAGATGTTTAGGGTGAGCTGCGCGGTGCAGAAGCATCACGTCAACAAATCTTTACAGGATGTGCAGCACATGCACGATCTCTGCAGTGGGGTAGCACAAGCCACCTATGTCCTGGTGGTAAATGAAGCCGTCTGTAGGTAGCACTGGTGCTGCTGCTCCCTTTTGCCTTCAAGACTAACGACACGCAGCACTCGCAGTCAGACTTTTCACTCATGACACGAGATATGTATGCTGCAATGAGAGAAACTGCTGCTATATCTGGCGTGGGCATAAACAGCTTCGTCGAAGTGCAGAGTTCTTGCAGTAGGTGCTGCGCCAAGTTCACTGCTGCGACCGCGCTTGTTGTTGATGTGCTGCTTTACTCACCGCTCTTAATAATGCTCCCCGAGGAAGCGAACGAAGCTGAGGTCTGCACGTTGCTTGTGTGAGAAGTCGCGACGATGCTCGTCTTCAGCATTTTTTCAAGGCCCGAAAGAGCGCTTCTGACATCAAGAATATCATTGCAGCCAGCGCTGCGTCGAAGCGTCCCCAACAGTTATTCGATGAGGTCGCTTGAAAACTTTCTAGTCAACAAAAATTTGGACTCTCTAACAGAAAGTTGATACACTGAACGTTGACGACTGTGGTGAATACGAGCGCATGGTGAGTTCTTTTTGTTAGAACGTTCATTGGTGCGCTTACCATCTTGAGCTCTTCAATGTATTCTAAAGAATCTAGTTCCAGCCAATGAGGTCTGGAGTCCTCGGGATCATGAAAATACCTGGTGTCCGGATGGTTCTGCTGAATATGCTGCTGCAAGTTGCTGACGTCCACGAGAGTCAACCATCATCTCACGTTATTCATGAACTGAACAGTTGGGTCGACGCTGTCGAACTTTGCGTCGCACGTGTGCCCAGCATGATCTTTCGTGAAGGACAAATCCACTGTCACGGCTGGTGAAAACAACTGGACGGCAGGCTTGACGCCCATTTTTTCCATAATAGACGGATAGACGTGTTTACTCGCGAGAAAACGGACCAGCTTGATAATCGAGCCCCGCTGCATCTAGTAGAGGCCCTTTATCTAAGTTAAAGAAATTTCGCCATTTTTTCGTAATTCTCGTGCCAGAAATTGTGATAGGATATTTTTGGGGAATGTGACTCTGATCGAACGCCAGAAACAAACTGCGGCTTGGGTGGGTGGGATGAGGCACTTGGGTTTTCGTTTGCCCACCTGATAATATTTCTATTGCAGCGACGTTGATTTTGTGGTTGTCCACCACAACACGAACTATATTGAATCACATTTCTACAGTTTTCTTGATGACGTGCTTGGTCGTTACCGCTAGTAGTTCGCCAGTGCGTGATCTGGTAAAGAAGTATCTCATTGGGATCCGAAACCTAGCGTGAAGGCCACAGATCAAAAAGCACAAAAGTGAGTTCGCCAGTTCGCTTCTTTCCGAGTCTGACAACACTTGGTTGATAGCGCCCAAGACTATGTCTCCCAAGAAGACGTCTCGTCGTTTGTGGTATTCAAGCCTTTCCTTTATTCTCATTTCGTCTATGATGAGGCTGCCAATCTCGGCTCACTCCATCTCGAGGCACTTGATTTCAGTGTTTAGCCTCTACTTCACCAGCTCACTGAAGCCTACTTCTCTAGCAGTTGTTCCCATGTATCTTTGTAGCGTGGTTCGGCACGAGAGTGCGAGGAGCTCGGTCCTGATATACTCGCAGGACTTTGTTGAGAGGCTTCTCAGATTCACACATTGTCGTATAGTGGTTTCACACCACTTTGGTTTTTTTTTACCTTGTGGTTTAGGACTTGGTTCATTCACACTCTGGCTTTAGTGCAGCCCTTATCGTAGGCTCTGGCTACATGAAGAAATTTCTTTACGTTGCCCTCTTCTTTTAATCTATGCAGCTCTTTCTTGTAGGCATCTACTGTTGACTGCAGCCTTTCATTTCGTTGCTTCCACGCCCTTTCTCTTTTACGCCATTTTTTCTGCTTCAAGAAGGCTGTTGCGGAGCTTCTGCTGTCGGCTTGAACACCAAAAGTTCTTAAGGCACGCTCACCTGCGCCTTCTTCCGCTGGCTTCGCATTAGTTGGCTCAAGAAAGTTCGCGGAATGACAGTAGTGAATAGCTGCCGCTACAAAAGGCAAGTCTTGGATGTCGCTGGCAGCAACACTTTCTGGCTGTTGCCAGCTCCTGGGCTCAGTGGCTTCGTCAAGCGTGTTTGCGCGAACCTCTGGCACCAGTGCAGGGTGCTAATCGATTTCCTGACTTGGCAGACTTGCCAACGTGTCCTTTGAAGAATCGTGCTTTCTCTTCTGAGTGCTACTGCGGCTGCTCACTTTTGGTGGCTCCTTCCTCACGTAGGATGGGTAATGCAGAAAGACACTCGGCACCGCATCGGGCTTTAGCATGTGCATTTTTGTATTTTCCTAAAGTCAGTTTTCGCAAAATGCAGGCTGCACAGGGCCGAATAATTTGAAATGAAATCGGCACCCACTTGTTCCACGCGATAACTCGTAGCCATCGTTCATGTAGCTCAGTGTTCGCTGGAATTTCGTGAAAAGACACACCTGCTTCTTTTTTTTTGCTGGCTAGAATCGCAGAATGGAACGCAAAAGCAGTGCATGGTGACCGATGAAAAAAGCAGGATGACATCACCGCTGAAGCAAACAGACTGACCTACAACTGCCACTGGGACCAAACGACGGGTTAAACTTGTCGTCGGCAAGGTGACTGGGACGCGAATTATCACTGCGGTTAGAGGCATATTGACCGTTTATATCGCCTTTATTATTTATGACGCGCGAATAATATTTCGTTTAATGTGATGGCAACAACTCCGAGCAAAGTTCGCCATTACTCTAAGCAGATGACAAAAAAAAAGCGCAGAAAACTAGCGCGCGAGCTGCGGTGAGCGTTGTCTGCTAGAGGGCAGTAGCGCAGAACCACCAAGCGACGTCGAGGGGCAGAATCGAGAGAGTAAAATGAAAGGGCGCGGTGACACAGTGGCGTGGCGGCACACACGCGCAGGCCCGAAAAATATAGGAGGCGCTGGTCATAGCGTACCAGTTTTGCAACATACCATGTGATCGAAACCACCGCAAAAGCTGCAGGACCATGAAATGTAAATCATGACATTCATTACATACAAGTCATGATTATGATTTTCTTGTGATGACTAGTCAAATAAGTTCTTCATAGAGTCATGTTATGCTATACAAAGTTTGGTATCGATATCATTATCGTAACGGCCAGGAGAGCTAAAAGTCGTAGGCGCCTAGATAGATAGATAGATAGATAGATAGATAGATAGATAGATAGATAGATAGATAGATATATGGATGTATAGATAGATAGATAAATAGATAGATAGATAGATAGATAGATAGATAGATAGATAGATAGATAGATACGCTCAAAGTCATCGATGTTCACTAAGTCACCGATGTTCGCATTTAAAAAAGAAAATCGCAATGAACTCTTCCCGCAAGTGACACCGAATGCCTAGTGTCACGGGACGTGCATCTAGGCCTAAAGCAACGTGCACCCGTGCACTGGCGTAGCTTTGTAAAACATGGGGACATAATTGACGTTGTTTCAACTGTATCTAGAGATCCAGGGCTAGATGAGCTTGTAGTCATAGCTTCAGCCATACGTAAGAGAAGGTGGAAATGCGTGTAGGTACCATGACTCCAGTACAGTAATCACAAGAACATTTAAATAAGAGCAACGCCAAGGCTGATAAGCCACTTAACATGTTAAGCAACAAGCAGTAGGTTATCCTAATTAAGGGTAAGATATTTATGAATTAGAAAAGGTACGTATAGATAACTTTACAGCCACCTCCCGAAAAGGTCACTGGCATCGAGGTTACGCATTTGGTCTGAGAGTAAATGCGAACGTCTTCGGGAAACACTCTCGACAGAAAATGTCGTTTTCATAAAATGGCATTAGTCTCTCCATGTGACAGACAGGTTTGTGAGAGCGAAATTTTATTTCAAAACAATAAAAATAAGACAGCAGCAAACATATTGGAACCCGCACGTAGTGGGTTGACGGCAAGAGTGGCTTTACATTTGGAGGAAAAAACAAGACCGCGTGCTTATTCTCTGCTCGAGAGCTTATGATAGCTTGGAGCATATTAAACTGCTGGATTCGCTTCAGAACCTAGGACTGCCTCAATACTTCGTGGCGGGGATCCATGCTTTCTTAAGTGATAGAGAATTTTACTGCTCGCAATGAGGTGTCAACTTTTCATTATATAGACCAACGAGAGGCCTACCGCAGGGGTCAGTACTATCGCCCTTATTATTTATTGCACTACTATGTACCATTCCCATACAGCAAGATGTACAGGTATATGTGTACGCTGATTATATCGCATACCTTAGGTCGAGTCAGTTGGGTACTTGGGCGTAACCTACACCCAAACACTTAACTGGAGCCCCTATTTAGAAAACATGGCAGCTAGAGGAGAACGTGCCGTAGGGATGCTGCGCAGGCTCAGTAATTATCGTGCCAGCTTGCGTAGAGACCTGCTCGTCATGATATATTGCATGTACATTCGACCGATATTAGAATTCGGCTGTGTTTTGTTTTCTGGTTCTCCGGCTTACAAAGTTCGACCACTTATTCTGTTCGAACGCGAATAATTACGCTTATGTGTAGGGCTACCTAAATATGTTGCGAACATTATCCTATATGAAGAATTCCGCCTGCCTTCTCTTATAAAAAATTCATATTCTAACAGTACGATCATGCCTTAAAATCTATACATCACCTCAGAGAAGGTCACAGTATGTGTTCATTAACCAGCGGACCTCATTTCTCAACCACCAATGGTCTTAATTACGGTGCCCTCAAGTAATGTTTACACGGAAACTTTTGGGCGCCTTAAAAGTTAACCCTTGGGGAATACTTGTACTGAACACTGTAGGCGCAATTAAAATTGAATTTCATCATATATATCCCAAGAATGCAAAAATTTACCATCTCAGTATGTAAATGGCGTTTTGGAAGATCATTTGGCCAATCTAGAAACATCCATTGGGATAGCGACTGACGCTTCTGTTTATGAAGAGAAGGCTAGCGTAGGAATTGTATTATTTACTCTAGATTGGGCTTTCTCAATTCGATTACGCGACTTTACCCCTATTTACCAAGCTCAGCAACTGGCAACAGTCCTAGCATTGCGTAAGGTGCCCCAAAATCTATCAGTGGTCATTTTTCTAACGGACTGTTTCTAGGTCTGTACTGCCTTAAGCTAAGTACTTTTTCGCGTACCTTATAAACTTTCTACTCGCTTATTCCTAGACACGTGCGACTCGTTCGACTAGTTTGGGTACCAGGCCATAGAGGTTTAGCTCTCAATGAGCATGCAGAAGCACTAGCTGTATCTTCCCTTGATTGTCCTCTTTTACCAATTTCGGCTACTTCTTAATAAATCACAGCAGCACGCTATCCACAGCTAAAGTTCCCTTGGAAGAACAAGTGGTGTACATCAAGAAAGAAATATTGATTACAAGGCTGCGTTGTCGCGTCCCTTCATTGAACTTTTACCTTCACAGGTCGGGTCTGGCACAGTCGCCTTTGTGCATTCACTGTAATGATAGTGAATCCTTGGAGCACTTCTTTTTGTCATGCCTAAAATTCAAAAGTCAAAGGAAAAAAAAAACTACTGGAAGAACCCCTACGAAAGTTGGACTTAAGCTTGACAGTTCTGGTGATTCTTTAATTTGGTGCAATCGCATTTTGTTTCACGCTCAGGAGCGTTTTTACCGTCATTGCAAATCTCTTATGAGAATCTGAGGGAGTAGAATGGTAAACATTGATAAATTCAGCTGTTTTATGAATAGAATTTTTTCTTTTGTGTGCGTGTTCATTATGTTATCTTTTTCAAGGTTATTTTGTTTGTTTAAAAATCCAATACCTTCAACTTATTACCTATTGAACTCAACCTTTCCTTTCAAGAAGAGAATTAACTTCCGTTGTATCAATAACAGACCCTTTGTTATTCAAGACTGCAATTTCTCAGCAATGCTTGTAACTATACGCAGTTTCCACTATCTATCTTTGTCTTGTATGTGCTTGAATTCTTATACATTTTTAGTTGACTTATGTTGCCTTCCTGATTTGCGCATCTGATACTTGTTTCTTTATTTTGTCTTTTTTTCTTGTGTGTTATATATGTTGTACCCACCCCCTCTGTAATGCCCTACGGGCCCTGAGGGTATTCTAATAAATAAATAAATAAATAAACTTGAAAAGCAAGACACCGTCCCATTCATGGCCTATACCCCTAGGTGGGTTGCGCCAAGTTATTGAGGAACCAGCCAACCAACCAGCCAGTCACGACTGATGCATAACTCTGGAGCTAGCTACTCGGTGATTTAATACTACCGCCCCCAGTACTTCTGGTTCATCGTGACAAACTGGTGGCGGTGCTGGGTAATCTGATGGATGCTGTAGATCCCTCCCCAGGGAGCCGTGATACGAGTACAGCGCCAGTCAACACCCCCGTGCATCAGGCCAGCCACCGAATCAGAGGATGGCCCCCGGAAGTATACGATACTGCTCCCACCACGTCGAAAAATATGACAAGTGCTTCGGTGCAAGCCTCGCTAACCGGCACGGAAAGGAACCGCTTTACGTTGGAAAACCCAGGCGAATTGGCGACGTTCCATAGCACGACGCGCGAAGACGTTGAGCACTGGTTGGCGGACTTCGAACGCGTAGCCACCTTCGCCGTGTCGTTTCTAATTCTACCTCGAAGATGAGGCACGTACGTGGTACCAAAATCGAGAGCAGCAGCTGACGACGTGGCCCAAATTATCTCGTACTTTTTTCCAGACCTACGCCAGCACTGATTGCCAAGAACGAGCTGAACGGGCTATTCTGCCCGCGCCCTGTTGCCAAACGAAACTGTCACCACGTACGTCGAAGGCATGACGCGCCTCATCCAACGAGTCGATTCAAGAATGACGGAGGACAAAAAGTTGTGTCACTTAATGCGTGGTGTCGAGGAGCAGCTTTTTGCTGGCCTCATGCAGAGCCCTCTAAAGACGGCTGCGGAGTTTGTCTTAGGCCATCACAAGCAAAACAATACTGCAGCAGCGATCCAACCAGTACGACAAGCGAGTCAGTAGCATGTCTACTGCCCACCTTTTCACCACCACTGTAACCAGCAATGGCTGCCCACGCGAACTCATCCGTAATACAGTACGTGAGGAGTTGCAAAAGCCTGGTGTAACACTTCATCCCTACGGTTACCTTTTTTGCAACAATTATCAAGGATGAGCTGCACCAGGCCCTCCGGGACACATTGTCCCCTGATGCAGCTGCGCCGGCTCCTGCTGAATACCACCGTGGGACAACCTACGCGGAAGCCTTGAAATGCCCCGCTGCATCACCGCCATTATTCGTGCATCCAGTTCCTACTGTTGCACTCTAGTCAGAGCGCGAATATTCTGCAACTTTTGGAAATTCTTCAGTTTCTCCGCAGCCGCCGCGTTAACAGAGTGCCACACTATAGCTTATTTTATGTATACTCTCATATGTTTTCTCAAATGCTCAAGTTTGCCAGAAGAGCACAGCGACCCGACGATTTTCTGCGTGCTCGTTCATAAGTTTTGCGGTGTGCCCCGACGCCAGGCCATGCTGGAACAAAAAATGTGCGTCGGGGAAAGCGCCCAGCGACAACTCAACGGTGATCTTGAAAACGTAACGTTTATTTGTGAGTTAGGTGGAGCATAATTACAAGTTCAAGATTCTTACCACGTTAAAGCACCGGGTTTTTCTACTGCCGTGCAGCATACGGCAGACGCTAGCTCACCTGACGCCATGCGTGGGATGGTATCATTTTCGCAGCCCGGCTGCGTTGCGCATCAGCGATACTTCTGGGGGCCACCGCTTGACAGCGCTTGGAGCTCTGAAAGCCACGCACTCCTGTGTTCAATCTAAAAAAGGTTTCGACTGGACATACCGTACTACGAAAGCACGTACACGCCACAGGCCTTGTCCTTTGTCCGTGGCGCTTCTGTCGCCCATCGTTCGGTGCAATCGGCCCAGTACATCGATGATCGGCACATGTCTCCTCGGAATTCAGATGTTTGGCGCACGCCTGATCACCGGCCTCTACGCTTTCACTGCGGAGAAGCTGATTACTTGTATCGCCAGGGCCCATACTGCCTTGGGCCTCGCGGCTTCTCTGCGTCCTCGCAGTTACCACGTTACGACCAGTTACCTCGCGACATCGAAAACTACCTCTTCCAGCATGCACCACCGTCTGCTGGGCGCCAGTCACGCTCACCATCGCCGAGGCAATTTTCATCACCGCCCCAGTGGTATTTTGCCGCACGGTCTCCCAGCCCCCGCCGGGAAAACTAACCGAAGCGGCTTCTGGGGAGAGGGGGGGTCGCTGAACGTTGAAGCGCTGAAGATCTCCTATTGACGCAGAACCATACAGAAACTGGTCTGACATCACCTGCTGCTGCAAAGGGTATACATACAGCCGGCTTTCACTCGATATAGCAGGGACAATTGATGGTTGTGCAGGTAATTTTTTAGTGGACACCGGCACAGACTATTTTATACTGAGCGGGAAACTGACAATGCCACTGGAAGAGGAATCATGCCATGGCATAACTCGCAGATTCGGACAGCTGGTGGCTACGTCGCTATTCCACTGGGTGCCTGCGCAACTTGAGTACAGATTAAAGGGTATACATTCGTACAAGGCATCAAGCTGCCTTGTTCTACCTTAATGCTCCCGTGACCTCATTCTGGGAGCTGACTTTCTACAGGAAAATGGAGCTATCATTGATCTGCAAGAGCGCCGCGTCACGTTCTCAGCGCAGCGAGCAATCAACGTGCAGTATGACGAAAGGTGTGTCAACGTACTCCATATTTCAAAACAGAGCGTGACACTTCTTCCACAAGCAAGTGTTCAAGTCGACGTCACATGCTGTGGTTCGGACGATGGCGAAGTGGTGGCCAAGACAAACATAGAACACATTATGCAGCAGGGCATCTGAGTAGCTGAAAGTGTAATACACTTTCATGATGGCTGATTTGAATAGCTCGTTACCAGCTTTAGCAACGAGCATCAACACACTTTTTCTGTGGCACTTCGATAGCGTTTGCCCACGAAGTGGCAAACTTCACCAACTGTCAGACGTCAGAACATATGGATACCGCAGACACGTCAATGAGTAATATTGGCATCAATCCTGATCTGTCCACTGATGACGAGACTGCGCTGCGAGCACTCTTGCTCAAGTTTAGGTCTTGCTTCGCAAGTTCCTCCGAAATCCGCGAGACGTCCATCATTCAACAGAAGATCAACACGTACAAAGACGCACTCTCGATACACCAGCACGCTTACCGCGTGTCGGCTAAAGAATGTGAAGCAATACGTACGAAAGTCCACGAGATGCTGGACGATGGCGTTATCGAACCATCCAACAGACCGTGGTCATCTCCAGTCGTCCTTGTCAAAAAAAAAAAAAAAAACGGGTAGCTACGCTTCTGCGTCGAATGCCGAAAGCTTAACGACGTGATCAAAAAAATATATTTACACGCTGCCGCACATCGATGATTCGCTGGATAGATTTCGTCGTGCCAATTTTTTAACTTCATCTCAAAAGCGGGTACTGGCAAATTAGCTAGATCAGCAAGACCGCGAGAAAACAGCCTTCGTGGCTCCATACTACCTATACTAATTTTGAGTACTCCCTTTCGGCTTGTGTTGAGCGCCGGCAACTTTCCAGCAAATGATGGGCACTGTCCTCACAGGGCATCAGTGGCAGACTTGTCTATCTTGATGACGTGGTGGATTTTTCTGTTACGTTCGAGCAGCACCTTTACCACTTGCACAGCGTGCTGAAGGCTATCCGATCGGCAGACCTCACACTAAAATCACAGTACTGCCCCTTCAGCTCTGAGTAACTCAAATATTTTGGACATGCAGTTAGCGCCTAAGGGGTCTGGTTGGATCCAGACAAGCTTGCCGCTGTTGCCGAATTACAAGCTCCTGTCAATAAGAAAGCCCTCCGGCGCTTCTTTGGTTTGTGCGCGTACTATCGCCGGTTCATTCATGGCTTTTCATAGATAGCCGAACCTCTGACTCGTCTAACAAGGGACGACGTGCCGTTTGTCTGGGAAAACGAGCAGCAAGCAGCATTTGATGAGCTGCGACAGTGCATGCAATCAGCACCCTTCCTCGCTCATTTGGGCAATAATGCTGACACGATGGTTCATACTGATTCTATAATAACATTGGTCTCGGTGCAGTGCTCGTTCGGCGTGAAGATGACAGCGAAAGAGTGATGGCCTACACCAGGCGCTCTCTATCCCGTACCGAGGTGAATTATTTCACTACGGAAAAACAGTGCCTCGTAGTCGTGTGGGCAATCACCGAGTTTCGCCCGTACCTTCATGGTCGTATCTTTAGGATAGTGACGGACCACCATATCCTTTGTTGGTTGGCAGGCCTGCGCGACCCTTCAAAATGGATAGCACGGTGGAGCTTGCAGCTGCAGGAATTCGATGTCACCATTGTTCATAATTCCAGCCATAAGCGTGAAGACGCTGGCGCACTGTCATGCGCCCCCCTTCATGTCGTCAGTCAGGAAGCAGAGGACGACGAAGGTTTCCTAGGCACCATTAGCTCATCAGACTTGAGCAAATGGCAGCGAGATGACGCAGAGGTTCGTCCCATCATTGCATAATTAGAGGGCCAGGACGGAATCATACCACGTCATTTATCCCACTCGTTGATGTTGCTTTGCCTGCAATACAGTTTGCTGTACAAGAACGCTTTATTTATTTACAGGTACCTTACAGGCCCTTGGTTAGGGCATTGAGTAAGGGGGGCTAACAAAGACATGTACAACAAGTAAAAGGGCGAAAGGTGCCAAAACGTAAGCTCGAGACATGAGTAACAAATAAACAAGAAATAAGTAAGTATAAATTAACATCATACATCGTTACCAAAAAAAAACAAGAAAGATGCAGTTCATGGCACGCAGCAGTTAGGAAGTGTACAATACGTGTAAGTTAAATTGGCACAGATTGCGGTATAATACACTGGGAAAATCATGAAAGCGCTTACAGGAAGTGTGAACAGTTCGTCCTAAGCAAACAAAAATAAAGCACAAAAAATAAGGGGGCAATAAGCGCATTAGAAAAAAAAACTTTTTGCACAGCATTATGAATGTCATATACATACAAGAACGAAGCTATGAACATGAAATAATCAACCAAAATGTAAGACCAATTTGTTGCGGAAGGAAACAGGGTTAGTGTCAGATACCAAGTTATCGGGAAGATCATTCCACAACGTGATGGCACGAGGCAAAGCGGATGCGTTAAAAGAGTTCGTTTTGCCGTACATGCGCGAGAAACTAAGCCGGTTGTGTAGTCTAGTTGATAAATAGGAGGGTCGTTCAATTGGAAGTCTGGTCATTTTAGTGCTATTGACGTATTTATGAAAGAGGCATAAAAGAGAAATGTTGCGGCGAGTGGATAATAATTGAAGTGAATAATCCATTTTAAGTTGTGTTACGCTGCAGCAGAAATTATAATTACGAGAAATGAATCGGACTGCCCTATTTTGAACTGCCTCGATCATGTTGGTTAAGTAATTTTGGTGGGGGGACCAGATTGGTGAGGCAAATTCAAGTTGAGGTCGAACAAAAGTTTCGTAAGCTAGTTTTCGGACGTTAGCGGGGGAGGAATGTAAGTTACGGCGTAGGTATCCCAGTGATCTCGAGGCATTTGCGCAGATGTTAGTGATGTGAGAGGACCATGAAAGATTTTGTGTGAAGTGTAGGCCCAAATATTTGTATGTGGAAACATGCGAGAGCGGGTCATTATTTATACGGTATGAAAAAATGGAGGGGTCATGCTTACGGCTAAATGAGATAGTTTTGCATTTTGATGCGTTTAGAACCATTTGCCACGTCTTACACCATTTCATAACTACATCAAGGTTTTTCTGTAGTGCGTAATGATCGTTAACATTTTTGATAGGGTGGTAGATTATGCAGTCATCGGCAAATATTCGTATGAATGATGTGACGCCATCAGGCAAGTCATTTATAAATATAAGAAATAGCAGTGGGGCGAGCACGCTGCCCTGTGGCACCCCGGAAGTTACATCGCATATTGACGACGAATCGTTATTGATGACAGTGAACTGTTTCCGGAGAGAAAGAAAATTTCGAAGCCATGATAAGGTTAGTGAGTCTAATTGAAGAGCAGATAGCTTTGAGATTAGGCGGCAGTGGGGCACACGGTCAAACGCTTTCGAAAAGTCAAGAAAAATGCAGTCTATTTGGAGGTTATTATTCATGTTCGAGTGAAGGTCAGTCGTGAATTCTAGCAGTTGTGTCTCGCATGACCAACCTTTCCTAAACCCATGTTGGTTGCGGAAAAAGAACTGGTTAGACTCAAGATGGTTGTATATGTGCGAAGCGATAATGTGTTCTAATAACTTGCAGCAAATGGATGTAAGTGAGATTGGACGGTAATTTTGGGGTAGATGTTGGTCTCCAGACTTGAACAATGGGGTAACTTTTGCAACTTTCCAGTCGTCAGGTATCTGCCCAGACTCTAAAGATTGTTGAAAAATATAGCACAGAATGTTACTGGTAATGGAAAATGTGTTTTTTAGTACTTTTGAGTTAATATTATCAGCCCCAGCGGAGCTAGACAGCTTCAGCTTAGTTATCAGACATTCTATACCTTTAGCTGTAATTTTGATAGGTTTCATGTACTGGTAATCATAATCGGGCACGTTAAGTAATGTTGATTGGTCTTCCCGAGTAAACATTGAGGCAAAACAAGTGTTAAAAGCAGAACAACACTGGCTGTTAGAAAGAGGTTCGAACGACCATACTTACCATACTTGTTCGAACGACCATACTTACCTTCTGGTGCTTCCTCGAGAAATGACAGACGACGTCCTCTTCCCTTGCCATGATAAATCCACATCGTGTCGTCTGGGCTACTCACGGACACTTGCTAGAGTGAGCGAGAGTTACTATTGGTCCGGTCTTTCTGCAAGCACTAAGACGTACTTGAAGGGCTGATTGATTGATTGATTTGATTGATATGTAGGGTGTAACGTCCGAAAACCACCATATAATATTGAGAGACGCCGTAGTGGAGGGCACCGGAAATTTTCACCACCTGGGGCTCGTTAACGTCCACCCAAATCTGAGCACATGGGCCTACAACTTTTCCGCCTCCATCGAAAATGCAGCTGCCACAGCCAGGATTCGATCCCGCGAACTGCGGGTCAGCAGCCGAGTACCTTAGCCACTAGACCACCGTGGCGGGGCACGTGAAGGGCTGTCGGTAATGTCTTCGCCGAAAGCAACCCTCTGTTAAGCCAGCTGGTATGCTTCAGCCTATTGAAGCACCTTGCACGCTTTCGACCAAGTCAGCATGCACATTCTCGGGCCATTTTCCCTGTATGTGGACAGCCACAAATGAATGATCGTCGCGACCGACTAATTGACACGCTACACTGAGACGCAGGTGATCCCACGAGCCACAGCTTCTGAGGTAGCACAATTGTTCATGCGCCACACTGTGTTACGACACGGTGCTTCTTCCAGTATAATAACTGTCAGAGGAACGGCATTCACGACGCAGCTTATGAACGAAGTTTTCAAATTAGCAACAGCAGACACCGAAATACAGCTGCGTACCACCCGCAAACCAACGGACTTAACAAGCGACTGAATAAGACACTGGCATACATAATCGCAATATACATCGACGTACAGCACAAAACATCCAACCGGGTCTTACGTGACCTTCGCGTATAATACCGCCATGCAAGAGACCACGCGATTCACGCCATTTCGGCTTCTCTACGGCCGCGAAGTTCAGACCATGCTGGACTCTATGCTACCGTGCCAAGACGACGACGAGTTGGCAACTGACGCCAAAGACTTTGCAGAGCGTGCTGAGGAAGCCCGGCAGCTCACGTGACTGCATATGGGCCACCGACAACAGGCAGACGCACGACGCTATAGAACCCGCCACAGAGAAGCGTTGTACAACTCCGGAGACCAAGTTTGGGCATGAACGCCCGTCCGCGCGGTGGCCTCAGTGAGAAGTTACTGAGCTGGTACTTTGGCCCATAAAAATTGTTACGCCGCGTGCGTGACATCAACTACGAAGTGGTTCCGGACTCAACACTGCAGGCACTGAGCAGGACACGACCGAGGCCGGACGTCGTTCATGTGTTGAGCATGAAGTCATTTGTTAAGCTCTGTCCGTAACTTTTCCTCTACCATTCACCGCTCTTTGTGCTTTTTATTTATTTTGGTGAACTTGCTTCTTCATTGATTAAATTGTTCTCTACTGGCATGCTATTTAATTTCTATTTTTATTTATCCGAATTTCCTAGTTCTTTTTTTTTCGTGCCCTTGTTGTAAAATTGGGGTGGTGCTATGTGCTTTTCTTTTCATCTTTGCTACTTTTTTTTTTCAAAAAGGGTATAATGCCACCCACAGGTATTAGATCAACGGCAAGAGCGGCTACAACTTGGAAAAAAAAGATTGCGTGCTTTTTCACCCCAGTTTTAGAAGCGGGACTGTTGACAATAGTTCTAGCGCTGCGAAAGATACTTTTGAATGCTTATATCGCCATCATAATCACGGATTCCCTGTCAGTATGTACGTTGGTTACGGCGTCAACAAAATCGATGGCCTTAAGGACACTTCTTATTCTAGTCCCTCTTCAGCGGCAGCTACTGAAATTAGTACGGGTACCTGGTCATTGCGGCCTAAATTAAATGAAATCGCCGACTCTGTAGCAGGAGCAGCATTGGAAGGGCCAGTACTATCAGTACTTCTCGTAGTGGCCACTATAACTGCGACAAGATACAGAAAACTTCCGCTTCGTGCAGACGCTATGAAAGAAAGAATGTCCACACCAGTATTTACTCACTTGAAGGAGCAATGACATCAAATTTACTCATGCCAAGATTTTTTGTCAGCGAGTAGCTATAGACACCGTAGCAGCGATTCGTGACCTAAAACGCAACTGAGGGATGAATAACTATCACTTTTATTGATTTATATTACTGTAATCTAGCACTATTCAAAAACGGCCAGCAATCCCGCCATTTTAGCACTGCGAGCACCAGCAGTAGTGCTACCTCGTGGTCACCACTAGATCACGCCATAGCTGACCATTTCTCCACAGAAAAGAGTGACGCCATGCTCAGCTGCTCCGCAAACATTTAGTCTGCTAGGTGGACTTATTCAGTCATGCTTTGTCACCTGCGTTGCAGTCGTCGCCGTACAAAGTGTCCACTCGGGTTCAATACGATAATCTGGAGCTTGGAATCCCCGTGATTCGCGACGTCGCGAAAAATTTAGCTTTGAACGACCTTTTGCAGAACAGTGATTCCGAAATGGACGCCATTCCAAGCAGCACTGCAGAGATGCCCGAGGATGCTCGCTCCAGCCATGTTCGCTCATGTGTCTCAGTTAGCTATATTGGCGTGTTTTCTTGTGCAAATCCTTCAGGTATACGCAGAGGGGTCAATGTGATACAGCTATCGCGAATGAGCATCAGCGGAAAAATAGAATACGTTTCCTGATTGTCAGGTTCTTTTTTGCGCCTTCATATGTCCCCACCTATCCAACCTCTCGCGGTTAACACGGTATTACCACTTTTACGTGGACGCAAAGTCTACAGATGAACTAAAATTCAACGATACCTGCATGTTACTTGTTAGCGACGATACCTGACTACACGCTATTCCACATTTGATAGCTTGTGGTCGTGATGATATGTAACACATACGTGATATGAAAAGACACCCTCATTGTGCTTTTTCCGTGCTTCGAACTAGACGACTGCAACTCACCTGAAACCCACAACGATTCCCCGACATGCTGAGCGACAAGCACACGTTTAATCATGCTCTTTTCTTTCGCCATTCTTTTAGAGGTGGTTTTTATTTTGATAATTTTACAAAATTATTGAAACCGTTGCGATGAAAATCAGACGCGACGAGCCACGGCCGGCCTAGACTGCACCTGCCCACGTTAGCCCGGCCGTGGATGAGCGAGTGCGTTTCTGCACTTCGGCGCCAGTCGGCGCCACGATGAGAACACTTGGATCGTACGTCATCGCTACTAGGGCATCGTCACGCAGGATGGTATTTGTGGAATGTATCACATCAAACACGTAGCACTAGTGTCAATGTTGCAGGGCAGTCTATTTTTTGTTTTCTGTACTCAGTGTTTCTACGCTATTTGACATCGAATCAAAATAACTTCCACGCGACAGATGCCGTTCAAACTTGGCCAACAAGACCTATGCCCACCAGGCGATCGAATGATGGGCACATCTCGATCTTGAAATTTGATGTCAGTGCTCTTTTGAGATTTTCGTGGAAAATTTATTGGTGTCCTACAAGACAGCTGGAAACCATAATAACCAGATTTAGATGTCGTGTCCCGCCGTTAAATTTCTCTTCACATAGGGCTGGTCCGGCGATATCACCACTATGCAACTTTCGTTCAGAATCAGAAACAATAGAGCACTATTTTTTATCATGTCACCGATACAAATTGCTCAGAAAAACACTTTTAGTCTTCCCATTCCCTAGCCTGGGGTGAACTTCCCAATAGAAAATATACTTTCCTTCGGTGCTTTCGATCTAGGCTTTAGCCACGAGAACATTTTCTATGCAGTTCGTAAGGAGCTTATTGAAAGTAACATAATTAGGCATTTAATTGCGTGATTATTATTCCTGCAAAATATTCCAACAAAAACAGGAGCTTTGTTTAACCACGCTAATTCCTATTCAAGGTAATGAATGAGTGTCTCAACTGAACGAGTGACAGAAACTATTGCACTCCTTTCATTCTGCCCAGGGTGTCTTTTCTTTTTCTTTTTTTTCTTCGGTGAGTGGTTTAGATACTGAATATAAAAAAATGTTACTGAATCAGTTCATCGATTCTTTGCCCATCCCCCTGAGTTGGTACGAGCCATGGCTGTGGAATCATCATCATCATCGCTGCTGGAGAGCGAGTCGCGACTGACGGCTTGTCCAGTAGCTATAGCTACTTGGTGGCTTAATAAACCCTCCAGTACTTTTGAATCATCGTGACAATATGGCTTGCAAACGAATGACATTCGCGGTAGATTTGCTGTATGGCAAGTGTTAAAGGCGGCTGTATGGGTGCCTGAATCGGAAAACGTGGAGCATTTCTTTTCTTCGGTTTTCTCTTTCTTTCCTCCCATAATTTTAGTTACGGATTGCAGTTTTCTCTGTTATTTTATTTCCGGTTATCTCTGTTTTCTTCGTAATTTTTCACTTCTTTATTTTTATTCAATGTTTTGAAAGCTTGCCCTTTAAAATTTGTTCGTGGTTTGTGTTGTGTTTCCCTAGTCGTAGTAATTCCTCACCTAATGTCATCTCCGAAGAGCAAAAAGACGTATCTTTGGTGCGCTTCATTGGCTAGAGCTGACCATACTACGTGTAATTCTGCCTGCGCTACGCCGAGTGATGACGACAACAAATGATCACATCACGCGACAGCACCCACAAGGTCTGCGTGTTTGAAAATACGAAGAAAGAACTCCATTTGCGTTCGCCGGGTGGTGGCTCTCAGGTATCTTACAAGTACAATTAGCCCTAATATTTTTAAATGTGTTTCTTGGTAACCATGATGATTATGTTCGTCACGTAGCAAGGCGTGTGACGCGAGGAAGATGGAGACAGGGTGGACAACAAAATAGAGTTATGTTGGACGAGAAGCACCATTTGCAAATACTGTACTAGACGTCGTGCGCGTACGTACTTCACACACATAAAAATAGAGCAAACAGTCTCACAAGTCGGTGCATCACCCAGTGCCTTGAAATGGGACCCGTTGCGTGCTTAGATGCAACCGTCACTTTGGTGCACAGGTCAGCGTCCCGTTGCAGAAGGCATCGCCAGGCCTAGGCGTAGCCGCACACTGTCAGCGACGTCGACTCGCTGAACGTGATTAGCAGCTCCGGTCTTTCGAGGACAATCGCCGTGCTGGAGACGCCCGCAGGATCACTCACCCATAACTCGAGCCTGGTCACACCGACACGCCGTGCCCCGAGGACGTCTACGGCTCGAGGACAGGAACCAGCCCTCCTGAACCTCGCGCGTAGATATGGGTTCGCCTTAGGTTCTCTGGCGTCTTCTTTTCGGCGTCTCAACACCTCTGTTCTGCGGCTGCGGGAGCACCTGCTTTCATGGAAATGCCATAAATGACACTTACATAAATTATATTTAGCCACATGTGCCTTCCATTTACCATACAAGGATATTTATCTGGCGGGGTTGGTTCCTAAATGAGAATATATGCAGCCATATTGGCGCGGTTAGTCGAACGAAGAGCCAAATCTGGCCTTATAAGGCATGGCCACACCATACATAACATATCAAGTAGATCGTTATATGTGGAATCGCTCGTTCATGTGGAATGAAACGGGTATATAATGCGTCATGATCACCAACTTTTAATCCGATTCTCATATATAGCAATTCGTACACAAAGGTGATCTGCTTATTTTCTACAACAATAGAATGAGGTATATATATATTGTTTTCACAGTGCAATGAAACAAACAAAATTTTAATTAGTTCAGCTTTGTGTACGTGATACTTCAACCATGCATGCATTCGTGCAATTTAACTTGTACAAGTTTTACAAGTTTGGAACAATAAGTTACAATTATACGACGTAAATAATGTATACAAGAATAGAAATGTTTTACAGAAGGGAATCGTGTCAGGTCACAAAACATATTGAAGTTCCGGAGCCTGCTATTATGATCAAGCACTCCTATATAGTATTATGTAAAAACGACATGCGTGCACCTTGTATTGCTCACATATATGCATAGTTCGGAGTGGTAGCAAGAAAAGGCAATTTCAATGCATTTTTACTTGGCACACTGGTGGACAAAATTGCTCATTATTCGAAGGCTGTGATGGCTGTATGCCCCTTTCATTTAACAATATTTCAGTTAATCTTGTTTACCGCTATCAGTGGTTGCTTTCAGCTGTCATTCACCATAAGAGCATGCGCAGTGCAATGTTTCAGGGAGTATTTTCAAAAACGACAAGAGAACTTGGGTGAGTGCTACTCGCCGGGATTATTATGCTCAAACTTAAGATGGAAGCTGGGCTAATTTGTTGCAAAAGTGCAACTTGGGTTTCCTTTCACTAGGTATAACGTTCTTGGGTGTGCAGATTGTAACCTTATTGTGAAATTGATGAGTGCAGCAGTAAAGAGTTTATTTCCTGCTGTGTTTAGAAGCGTCAAATAAATTTCACGTCATACACACTTAACGCTAAGAAAGGTGCAACTGACTCATATAAGATGTACAGTTATTGAACCGTGCATTGAAATGCTGAAGATTTATAGCAACTTTAAAAGTAGGCTACCGAATTCACAAAACTCCTATTTTGTGTGGGTGTGTACTTGGCCGAGGTCGCTAATGAGCACGTGCCTCATTGGAATTAGCCTAAACATTACCTTGCGAACTAAAGTAGTATGACACATTTTGCGAGTAAGGGCTGGCATGATGTCTAAGTCAAACTCTATATAGTTTATACAGCCCTCTGCAGCCCAATCGCGTAATAAATAATCTGCTTGCGAACATGGAAGGGAAGCTAGCGGGGAAGGAGGTGTAGACACGGCTCCGCGTCGGCTCCGTAAAATGACCACTTTTTCACGCGGAAAGGACAACAACCAGCTGGTAAAGTGCTGTGGGTGATTGCGGATGTGCTCAGGATCCTTCGGCTACCATTCTGAAGACTGTAAGTGGATTTTAAAGGATTTTATTGCGCCTTTGGTTTTCGGCCACGTTGTGCGTCTCGACAACTTCACCGTTCGGTTTAGCGCCGAGACGGTCGGATCGGCGTTCGAGGCTCCAGGCGTTGGCTCGTAGAGCGTCTGTGGAGGCACTATGACAATGGAAGTGACTATTAATGGTAGAGATGCCGATTAAGAAGAATTGAAAAGCTCGGACTGGGTGACGAAAGTGTCGAGACGTGTGGTGGAGCTCCAGGAGAGTCAACAACGAGAACGCGATGGCACCACCAGGGCGGCGTCTACCAGCAGTGGATACGGAAAAGAAGGCAGGACGGTGCCGGCCGGCTTCAATGGCGACGAGCATGGTGTAAGCGGGAGACCCTCATATAAAGCGGCGGGAAAAAAGCTCGCGGAGCGGTCAGTAGCACCGCATCTACCGCGTTTTCCGATAGTGGATCACAAGGTTATTATCAGGCCCAAGGAAGGACTGACGCTCACCAGATGCCCGGCACCTGTGATTGGTGGAGCAGTAAGGATGGCAGCAGGCATTCCACGACAGAAAGGTCGGGAGGAGGACAGGATCGTTGTCAACGACAAGCAAGGAACATTGATATACAGCACGTCCAGGGAGGATGATGCCAAGAAAATGTTGGACCTGAAAGTAATAAAGCTCGACGGCAAGGAGTACGAGGCGAAGGCATATATGGCTGCGCCTGAAAGCTGTGACAAAGGAGTGGTACGTGGATTTGATATCAGACTCTCTGAGAGGAAATTGAAACAGGCTTTCTTACACGAAGAGAATTGTCCTATTCTTGTGTGCGAAGGATAGGTAACCCCACGTTGGTAATCATCACCTTTGTGGACGACTACGTGCCGAGATGGGTGATTTGCTTTGGGACGCCGATGAAATGTTTTCTCTACAAGAAGAGATATGAAGTGTGTTACAGGTGTGAGGAGCTGGGATATCGATCCGTACGTATGTGTCAGCCCGCACGAAAAATGCAGAGGTTGTGACATGGCTTCCCCACCCAAGGACCATGAATGTACACCGAGGTGCCGTCTGTGTGGCAAGGAGCAGGTGACCGGGGACAAAAGGTGCAAAGAACTTTTTCGGACACCTTATATAGTGAAGAAGCGACAGTGGGAAATGAAGCTTGAAGAAGCGCGGGAGCAAGACGAACGACGCAAGGCCGAAGAGGACACGCAGCGGCACAGCTGGACAGAGGGGGTTCAAGATCGTTCGAGGCGCAAATACGAGCATCGCAGAAGATCGAGAGGGCGCTCGGAATCCTTCCTCCGATTGCCACCGCTGGAGGAGCCGGGAGTTTCTCACAAGGCACCTCATGATGGTGGTGATTGTGCCCAGGGGAAGTCAAAATTCACAGGACTACAGGTGGGTTGGGTAACTAAGGTTTCGCAGGATGCTAATACGGAGATGATTAATGCTCTTAAAGAGCAAAACAGGATATTACAGGAGCAAAATGCAGAATTACGCAAACAGCTTGATGAGATTAAGGCTCATCTAACCAGTAAACCAGGGCAGGCGCTGGAAACACCTCAGGTAGCAAACCAATCACCTTTAAAGAAGAAGATGACTAAAGAAACCGAAATTGAAGAAAATCACGCAGTGAGAACTGAAGTGCTTGAAGTGGAAACAAAATCATTACAAGGTATGATCTAAGCTGTACTAGAACAGATGAAACAAGTAGGCAACGCTATTGAGCAAATTAAGGCTGAGTTTGCTAGCAGGGACCGACAGATAGAATGACTATGCCAAGCGCTCAAGCGAAACCTTGATGGCTCTGCACCCTTGCAGTAATACGATTTGGCAGTGGAACTGTAGGGGTTTCTCGCGCAAACGTGAGGTTTTACAATCTTTTCTTGCCAACGCCGATCGAACGGAGGTTATTGCGATCCAGGAGTGTGGGAAAAATTCCAAGTTAGCAGGTTACAAATCTTTTGCCGGGTTGGGTAATGATACCCAAGTTATGACCTTTGTAAAGAGAAACATTACGACATTGCAGCACGAGACGGGGAACTCGCAGATCGATCATGCTTTAGTCGAACTCGTGCCTCGCAAGCGCAAAGACAAGGGTCTTTATCCTGAATGTGGATAGTTCCCCCAGGCAGCGGAAAATCAACTTTTCTGATCTTTTTTACGAAAACAAAGGTTATTTCATAAAAACGGTCTACTATAGATTTTGGGCGACTTTAATGCGCATCATACGGCATAGGGTTTAAAAGTCACCCAGGTTAAGGGCTGAATTTTGTGGAAGGAAATTCAACAACATGAGCTGATAGTTATAACAGACCCAATGCAGCCAACAAACAGCGTATCTCGAGACACGACGCCAGATCTTACCCTGGTCAGCAGTGCCACCGCCGCCACGTGGTGCAATACCGGGGAAGACCTAGGTAGGGATCATAGAATTTTAGAGATTATCGTTGCCAATGGCCCGCTGGTGATCAATAAGAGGAAAAATATAATTACAGAATGGTGACCTTGAGAAATATCAGGTCGGAACAGGACCCATAAATATTACCGATTGGAGTAAAGGGGTGATTCAGTCGGTTCAGGATGCTACCGAAGAGATTGACGCTGGCAATGAAGAAGTTGTTGATAGACATCTTGTAAGCATGTGGAAGAAAAAGAAAACATGGAGCGAAAAATCAGTCAGAAAAGAGGAGACATGAATCTCCGAAAGGAAGTTGCTGCACTGAAAAGAGAGATCGAAAAAATATACATTGGAACTTACTAAGCAAAAGTGGGGTAGTATCTGTGATCAGATGGTTAGAGAGATTGGCAGTGCTAAAGCATGGCAGCTACTACGGCATCTATTAGACCCAGAGAATACCAAGTCGGAGGCCCGACAGCAACTTCAAAAGCTTGTGTATAAATATGAAGGTCAGATGACGGAATTATTAACGGAGGTTAGGGATCGTTACCTCAGCTGCGCAGAATCTCAAAAGCTCCCTGACTACGCTGGTTCAGAAAACCCAGACCTAGGCAGCCCCATCATGGTTGGAGAAGTCAGGGCTGAAATTAACCGACTTGAAACCAAAACGGCTGCCGGTCCAGACAAAATCAACAACAGAATGCTCAGGAATCTTGACGACGGCTCTATTCGTCAACTTGCAGCTTATATGCATGAATGCTGGGACAAGGGAGAAATACCGCAAGCTTGGAAAACGGCCAATACTATATTCCTAAGCCAAGGAAAAAGCTCAGTTTTGAACATCTCAGACTCATTTCCATCACATCTTTTGTAGGAAAATTGATGGAGCACGTCATCCAAACAAGACTGAGTAGGTTCATGGAAGATGAAAACCTGTACCCTGATACTATGATAGGCTTCAGATCCCACCTATCGACGTGCAATATCATGCTACAGCTAAAGGAGGAGATAATAGACAAAGCGACTATTGACACCAAAGTAATTGTGGGTCTGGACGTCTCCAAGGCGTTTGACAATGTCAAACATGAAGCCTTTCTTAAGAACCTAAGTGCGCTAAACGTAGGCGTCAAGAACTACGTGAGGGGCTTTCTCTCAAATCGTACAGCCACTATCAGCATGGGAGGGCAGTCGCTCGAAAACATTAAGTTGGGGAATAAAGGGACGTCACAAGGGTCTGTACTCTCTCCGAATCTTTTAATATAGCGATGATTGGACTTACTGAGAAGTTAGAAGGAATCAAAAATCTGCATCACACACTATACGCAGACAATGTGACGCTGTGGATAAACAGGGGTAGTGACGGAAATATTGAAAGCACACTTCAGGCGGCCATAGATACTATCGAACAATATCTCTAACCACTAGGGTTAAAATGCTCGGCAGAAAAACCAGAGGCTCTTTTTCTACCATCGTAAAAAAGGAAAACAAACAATCTTTTCGGAAGGGGTTGTGACATCGCTTTACGAGTGAATGGTAATGCTATTCCAACCGTAGACAGTATTAGAATTCTAGGGATGCGCATACAAGCAAATAGAAGATACATTGAAAATCCCCGGAGGCTCGACGCTAGTGCGAACCAGACGTGCCACCTGCTTAAGCGCATTTCTAACAAGAATGCGGGGATGAAGGAAACTAATCTTTTAAGACTAGCTCAAGCTTTCGTGATAAGCTGTGTACTTTACGTTGCCCCTTATCTTAAATTAGGTAGAACAGAAAAAGATAAAATTGAAGCCATTACAAGGAAAGGCATCAAGACTGCGCTAGGGCTTCCCCCGAACATCTCTACGGGTAAACATCTTGGGCTGGGTGTCTCCAACACTTGAGATGTGCTTTGATAAGAGCCGCCATGATGTCACAGCACCAAAGACTTCTGAGAAGTAGAACCAGGAGGAAAATCATAGAGCGCTTGGGGTTCAAGCCCACAGAGTGTTCCAAACAGACAGCTAGCATACCTAAATCAACTAGAGCAAGACTAAAACTATACCGCTGCCGAAAAACATGCATCACGTGTTTCATGAAGGCAGATGCAAAGATAGAGCTGTAGCCCTGAAGGCGAAACTTGAAGGGCGATCTGGCGTGCTTTACACGGACGCTGCAGAATATGAAAGAAAGGGAGCCTACACAGCGGTAGTGGTTCGAGAGAACGGGGACCTGGTCTTGCACCTAAGAACACATCTCCCACAGAGGCAGAAGAACTTGCGGTTGCTTTGGCAATAGATCAAAAAGGGACACGAGTGAGTGTTAGCGGCTCTAAGTCAGCCATGAAAAAAACAATGATATGGGCAGGATCTCTGCCACAGCCGCCAAAATTCTAAGACAAGGACCAGTACCCGTAGAGCTAATCTCACTAGTATGGTCCCTGGCCCATCAGGGTCTGAAGGGGAATGAGAAGGCGCACGCGATCGCTCTAGGGCTCACTTTACGGTCGATCGACGCTGAGCCGCCGCCTTCGCGAGCAGCCCCTCTCCACAAAAGACGAACTACGAACGTTTCAGGAAATCACCGCACACTATCAATTCCACCGTAAGATTTATCCAGAGGCAGCTAAACAGCTGAGGAAAAAGGATGAAATTATGTGGCGAAAACGGCAAACAGGGGTGTTTCTGAACCCTGACTTGTACAGTAAATGGCACCCGGAAGTGTTCAACTCCAGATGTGTGCACTGCAACAGCACTGCGGGTTTAGTGCACATGGTATGAACCTGCCTATCCTACAACGATCCAAGTAGAAACGTGGAATCCTGGGAGGCCTTATCACACAGCCTTGACACCGAAGAACAGCGTCAAGTCATCGGTCTCACCCTGACCGCCGCGGAGTCCCAAGGGATTCCGGCCGATGGTTAGGGGGATGACGGGGGGCAGAGGCCGAAGCTTCCTCCCCCGTCGTTCTAGATGGGTGCAAATAAATGTTATTTCGCTCTATCTCCCTCACGAACATGTCCTTCCGACACTAACACTGTGGTGCATTTACCTATAAAATATTCCGGCACATTCGCACGAAAATGCGCAATTACACACTCGCGTATAGAGGTTGATGAACACCAAACTCCAGCCTTTGTTTCAATATGGCCAAACTTTTCGAGCATGTGAGAATACTGTGAGTATAATAATAATAATATTATTAATAATAATAATAATAATAATAATAGTAATAATAATGATAACGACAATAATATTGTTACACGACATCGGCAACGAAAGAGCATCGTAGACGACGAAGACGGTAAAAGCGACCGTGCTTATGTTGTTGTTGCTGCTGTTCTTCTATCTTGGCTGCAGCTGCCTCTGACTCTCCCTGTATATTTTGTAAATATATTTATTTCATTGATTCTCCACCCCCGTGACATTTGGTGGTGGTGCGGGGTACAACACGATATAACGGAGCTCCGCAGTGGCCGACGCTTGGACTTTTCCACCATGGCAAACCAGGGACCGGCATCCGCCAAGGCGACTACAACAACAACTGTTGTCCTTCCGCAGCTAAAAGATCCTGGCACATTTTGTGGCACGGATGATGTCGACATCGAGGAATGGTTGCCGTTGTACGAACGTACAAGTAAGAGTTACCGTTGGGATGAAACTCTTATGTTAGCCAATATCCTGTTCTACTTGAAAAGAACAGCAAAAGTGTGGTTCAAGAACCACAATGAAATTGGAAGCTGGGATGCGTGCAAAGAAAAAATGCGTGCCCTTTTCGGCAAGTCTGTGGGTAAAAAGGCAGCGGCCAAGAAGGAGTTGGCATCTCGTGCGCAAACGCATCAGAGTCCCACGTGACTTACATACAGGACGTGCTTGCCCTTTGCCGAAAAGTGGACAACGGTATGGAAGAAACCGAAAAAGTAGCTCACATATTGAAAGGCAGTGCAGATGATGTATTCAACCTTCTCATATGCAAGGACTGCAACATGGTCGATGTCATCATCAAGGAGTGCCAGCGTTTTGAGGCCGCAAAAAGTCGACGTATCGCCCGTAATTTCACTCGACTGCCAAAAACAGCTGCAACCTGGTCGGGCGAAGACAGGTCTGCGCTACAGACGCCGTTAACTGCAGAGCACGTGACCAAGATCATCAGACGTGAACTTGAAGCTCTGTCTCCTGCGTCCACGTGCTCCCATGCCTGTGACTCTAGCCCTCAGATGGTGCCACTGGTACATGCCATTGTGCGACAAGAGCTTTCCAATGCTGGACTGGCCTCCGAGTGCACTACAGCTCCCTCTCAGCCGATCAACCGTCGTCGACCCCCTGTTTCGTATGCCCAAAGCTAAAACCTTCCGGTGCGCCCTCGCAATCCAGCCGAGTGGAGGACTGTTGACGATCGCCCGATTTGTTTCAACTGCCACCGTATCGGACACGTGGCCCGCCATGGTAACACTCGGCGGTATTGGCATCAGGCATCCTATGGGTACCCCCATCGGCCAGAGAGGGATCATGGACGCTTTCAAACTTACCGGGAGTCACCTCAAGCCACCAGTGAAGACGTTCCTTCTATGCCGCCATATCGTCGTCGCTCTCCATCTCCGCAGGCTCATCAGTCCCGTTCACCACTCTCCCGTCGCCCATCGCCTCGCTCGCCCCAATTTCGCCTACCAACTTCGCCGACTGACCACCTGCCGCGGGAAAACTAGATGATGCAGCTCCCGGAGGTGATGCTGCATCGTCCACTTGCCCGCCAAATCCTCTGACCATGCTGCCGACTCGACGCAACCTTATTGACGTTGAAGTAGATGACACACCCGTTGTTGCACTTGTGAACACAGGGGCTCACATATCAGTGATGAATTCAGAACTTCGTTGCCGCGTTAGGAAAGTTTTAACGCCACCCACAGTGCCACTCATCCAGGCCGCCGACGGCGGCACGTTTCCCGTGCTTGGAATGTGCTCCGCGCGTATAAGTGTGGCTGATCGCTCCACGAGAGTGCTATTTGCTGTGCTCGAGAAATGTTCCCATGAACTTATCCTCGGCATGGACTTTTTATCCGCCGACTCTGCCCTTATTGTTTGTGGAACCGGCATGCTTAAACTTGATTTACCATGTTACCATGACGACCCAACACCAGATCAAGCCCGTCTGTGTTCTGCAGATCACGTTCGCCTAGCACCTCAAGCCGTTACTTACGTGAACCTGAGATCTGTCCCTCCTGTTTCCGATGGTGACTGCATGTTGACACCTATTGCTGACGTTCTGCTGGCTGAAAATGTTGCCGTGCCGCACACACTTTTGACAGACACGGAAAATACAGCATGTCTTCCGATCCTAAACTTCAGCTGGTGCACTCAAGTTATCGCAGATGGTATGACTTTGGCAAAAGTTTTTTCTATAGATGCTGCCATTTTGGCGTTCGTTGCCGAATCTTCGTCCTCTGCTCCGTTTTCATCCTCGAAGAGCGCAGCGGATGCCACCATCGACAAGATGATCAATCCGGACCTTCTTCCAGCACAGACAGCTGACATCCGGCACCTGCTGAAGTTGTACTGCGACATCTTTGATTTTGATGACCGCCCTTTGGGTCAGACATCCTTTGTAACTCATAGGATTAACACTGGAGACGCCAGCCCCATCCGACGACGTCCTTATCGCGTGTCTAATGATGAGCGACAAGTTATCCAGCACGAAGTTGAAGAAATGCTCACAAAAGACGTCATCAAACCTTCCTGCAGTCCATGGGCATCGCCGGTCGTGCTAGTCAAGAAGAAAAATGGCAGACTTCTTTCTTCATGACGTAATTCTTCACCGTGGCGCTCCTCGACAGCTGCTGACTGATCGTGGTCGCCCATTTTTTTTCAGAAGTAGTAAGCGACATCTTTCGCTCGTGTTCGACGCGTCACAAGCTCACTACGGCCTATCACCCACAAACAAATGGTCTTAGCGAGCGCCTAAATCGAACATTGACAACAATGCTCTCCATGTAGGTTTCCAAAGATCACCTTGATTGGGATAGTACTTTGCCTTATGTGACATTCGCGTACAATTCGTCACACCACGACACCGCTGGCTTCCCCCCTTCTATATATTGTTCAGCCGCCATCCAGCGTTACCCTTCGAGACTCTTCTCCCATCAACTACGCAAACGGTTACAGAGTACGCCCGGGATGCCACTGCTGGGGCTCAAGTGGCCCGCCAAATCGCACGGGAACGTCTTCTTGGCTTGCAGCGCTCTCAAAAGGCCTGCTACAATAGCCATCACAGAGTAGTTTCCTACTCTCCAGGTTCATTGGTCCTCCTCTGGACACCATGCCGCCACGTTGGCCTCTCTTCGAAGCTTCTTTCTCACTGTTTCAGAAGGACCAGAGAGACCGCATAACCGATACGTCTTCGGTTTATTGTTGACAGAACAAAAAAAAAAGTGCAGAGCGTGACCCTGGCTGCTTCTTCTTCCTCGCCTCCGAGCTCCATCTTCAAATCTGTTTTCTACATCTTCCCGCCGGCCAGAATCAACCGAAGCAACCTTCGAGAGAATACAACAGTTGAATCGGCCTCTTGACTAATTTTCCTTCAGGTGTACGAAGCAAGCATGTTCTCACTAGTCCATCCTTGCCTGGAAAAATCTTTTCGATCTTGCAGAGTTTCCACCGAGTTCTTTTTCGCGCTTCTCCAAGCAGAAGTACATCTCCTTCTTGTACATTTGCGTGACGCTCTGTTTTTCTGCTGGCACACTTAAGCTCCCTCAGGTACTCCTTTTTCCATCTGGTCCACCATGTTATCATAGCCTGTTTTCTTGCACTCCAGTAATTCAGCAAACTGTATTCTCCGAGTCTGTTTTCTTCCTGCTTGTTCATTGCTTGCCTGCCTCCTATAACGTCCGCCGGTGTGATGGGTTGTGGCTCGTTAGGATCGTCATACACATAAGTGAGAGGCCGGTTGTTAAGTACTCCTTCTGCTTCAGCAACCACAGTCCGTAGTTCTTCTTCATCCAAAAGTCGAGCACCTATAGTTTTTGCCATGGATGTCTTAAAGCTTCTGATCAGTCTTTCATAAAATCCTCCCCACCATGGAGCTAACTCTAGAATAAACTTCCATTTTATTTTCAGGTTACTGGTATACTGTTGAACCCTTTCATCTTCCATCTTTAATATCTTGTTCATCTCTTTCTCAGATTTTTTGAATGCTCTTGCATTATCACTGTAAATAGTTGTACACAATCCTCTTCTAGCTACGAATCTTCGGAATGCTTGTATAAGCGCTTCTGATGACATCCTCTTGACCAACTCCAGTTGTATGGCTCTTGTTACTGCACACGTAAATATCACAATGTAAAACTTTGTAACTTTTCCGCCTTTCTCCTCTCGAGCATTTAGCGGTCCAGCAAAGTCTATACCAACAGTGTCGAATGGCCTCGTCTGTGTAATCCTGTCAGCTGGTAGAGGTGGAATTTCTTGTGCCATTGGTCTAGAATTGAATCTCCTACATGTGATGCATTTCTTTATCACATATTTCACCATTTGTCGGGCACGCAGAATCCAAAACTTCGTTCTTAGATGTGTCAATGTTGCCGCAACGCCACCGTGCATTGTTACTTGATGCGCGTTTAGAACTAGGAGTTCTGAAAAGTGACTTTCTCTTGGTAAAATAATAGGATGCTTCTCATCAAAGCTCAAATCACTCCACTGAAGCCTCCCTTTTACTCTCAGGACACCTTGATCATCTTCGAAGATGTTCGTGCCGTACAGATTCATGTTGTCATATATTCGTGTCACTGCATTTTGTAGCGTTTTCTGCTCCTGCTTTATCAGCACAAACTCTGCCTTGTCCAATTCTTCTCCTGTCAGCGAACCTGTTTTCCTTTCTTTTCGTCGGTTTCCTATATAACGCATCACCCACGCGGTAACTCGTAACGCTTTCTTGTATGATCCAAATCTGCTCACATCAATTATCTTTTCTTCACTCGTGGTGGTAGTTAAGCATGCCACTGTCTTTTGTTCGTCTTTGTTGTCATCACTGTCCGATTCATGCGTGATGTCATAATCAGGGCTTTGTTTTTCATTCTTGACCCACGTGGGGCCTTTCCACCATAATTCACTGTCCAGCAAACGTTTCATCTTCATCCCCCTTGTCATAAAATCCGCAGGATTTTCATCACTTTTAACATAACCCCATTGACTCTCATTGGACTTGCTCTTAATTTCTGCTGCGCGGTTGCGAACAAACAGATCTTTCGTCTTGTTTGACTTTATCCAGCATAACACAATTTGAGAGTCAGTCCAGAATTTCACATTCCTCAGTTTCCTGATGAAATTCTCGGTTATATGACTGGCCAATCTGACTGATATTTTGGCCGCCAACAACTCCAATCTTGCTAGTGTGATCTTTTTGATTGGAGCGACTCTACCCTTTGCAATGATTAAATTTGCTTCATTGCTTCCATCGGAGTATTCTGTTACAATGTATGCTACTGCTCCATATGCCATTGGACTCGCATCGGAGAACACGTGCAGAGTCGATGCTTTCACTTCAGCTTGTCTGTTGTCATAGCATCTGTTAACGGTGAAGTCATCTAAGTGCTTAAGCTCCTCCGACCAGTCCTTCCAAGTTGATCTATGCTGGCTTGGTAACGGGTCATCCCATTTCAGTTTATCCATTCAAATTTTTTGCAGCAATATTTTTGCTCTGACTGAAAATGGTGTCAGAAAACCTAAAGGGTCATATAGCTTTGCCGTGTCCTGCAAAACCTGTCTTTTTGAGAGTTGTCTCGTGTCCTTGTCATTTCGCCATGTAGTGTCGGGAAAGCTCAACACGTCGTCTACGAAATTCCATTTCAGTCCCAAAATCTTGATTTGTCCCTCTTTTCTTATCCCTCGATCCAGATCCTCTCCTTCTTCATCAAAGTATTTTCTTAGCTCGGCGTCATTTGAAATCCATTTTCTTAAATTCATTCCCGCATAGCGAAAAATATCTCGTGCTTTTTTGTATATCTTTGTCGATGTCGAGTATTCGTCGGCTCCTAGTAAAACGTCATCGACGTAGATTCCTTTCCGGAGTTGCGCCACAACTGCAGGACATTTTTCTTCGAATTTATCCAAATGTCGATGAATCGTGGCTGCTAGAAGGAAGCTACTTGGTGTAGTTCCGAAAGTAACCCTCGTCATCCTCCACGTTTTTATCTTCGGGGTTGGCATATCTTCGCTGGGTATTCTTTCCCACCATATGAATCGCAGTGCGTCTTGGTCATTTTCATGTATCTTGATCTGCAGGAATGCTTTTTCCACGTCGGCTGACATAGCGATCTTGTGATGTCGAAAGTTCATAAGCAAGCTTGTGATGTCGGGGTTTAGGTTTGGCCCCTTTTCCAAGTTGTCATTTAAGGATTCACCTGGATTCTGGCTTGACGATGCGTCAAAGACGATCCGTATTTTTGTCGTTGTTCGGTCCTTCTTGATTACTGCTTGATGCGGCATGTAGTATACAAATTTGTTTTGTATATCGGATCCAGCATCTTCTTCGACGTTTTCTGCTATTTCTTGCTCAAAGTACTCTCGAATAGCTTTGTCATAGGCTAGGAGTTCATCTTTATCCTTGCATAATTTTTTGGTCACCTGCATAAGCCTCTTCTCTGCAATGGTGGTGTTGTCGTCCAATGTCACGTTTTCCTTCCATGGTAGCCGCACTTGGTATCTTCCTGCCTTGAACTCCATTGTTTGTCGGACGTAGTCTAGCACATGTTCATCGTTCATCTTTGTTGCTGGGTTCTCCTTGATGCCCATGTTTTCCAAGTCCCAGAATCTCTGCAGTTGGTCCGCAGTCGTGTCCGACTTGGCACTGACCTTGAGTACCATAACCGTCGATGATTTCAGCGGCACACAATGAAGTCCTACAGGACCTTGGACCGTCCATCCCAATATTGTTTCTATTGCCATTACTTTTGGATGAATCTCGCAAATGCGACCAGTGACGACAGTCCAGTAATAATCTGCTCCAATTAATATAGAAGTTTCCATATTTTTTCTTTCTTTGTCCTTCTTCTGGTTGTCATCAGCCAAACGAATTCCCATCGATCTTGCTCTTTCGTGTATTGCCAATGGTGGCGATGGTAGCACGTCACAGGATATAACTTCTATCTCCAGTGCCTCAATCGTGACTGGCTCCGAGATGGTATCCTTCCTCACGCTGACCTCGACGACTTTCATGTCTAGTTCCATCTCTCCTCCTCCAAATGATCCTACAGTAATCCTTTCGGATCTTTTTACCTTGCACGCTAGTTTTCTTGACAAGCTTTTGAGGATGAATGTCCTCTGACTCCCGTTGTCCAGCAGAATCCGTGCGTAGCACCCGCTGCCTTCTCCCTCCGTCCACGAAAAGGCTGTCTGCAGTAGTATGCACTTCTGTTCATCAGACTGCTGTGCGTGCATGTTGCAGGACTTGCTGGTGTCTAACTGGTCAGGTTGCGCGCTTTTAAGCACTTGCTCAACATCCCCGCTTTGCTGCTGTGTTGACTTTCCTGCAGGCGTACGTGGTCGACACATGGATGTCGCGTGCCTTCCCTTGCATGTTTTGCAGCGTACGTTAGCACGGCATATCTTCGCCGTGTGGTGAGGTCTGGTGCATCTGAAGCACCTTCGTCCCTGTTGCAAGGCTTCTTTCTTTTGTTGCATACTAATGCTTCTTCTGCAATCTTCCGTGTAGTGTCCAGTCATCTCACAAAAGATGCATTTTTTCATCGAGGTGCTTTGAAGCGTAGATGTTCTAGTCCGCCTCATACTGTGCGGTGACTGGGTCACGTCGTATTTTTCCTCTCGAGTTTCTTCTCTGCTGCGTATATATATGTTTAAAAACTCCATAATTTCTTTCAAACTGCTCGTGCTGTTTCTTGACGCTGAGTTCGATTCCGTAGTTGCTGGTCTGTTGTCACCTTTCTTTAACTCCTTCATCTTCATCTCAATCCTCATATCCACCGGTAGCGCAGATTTTACAACAGGAGCTATCACTGTGGCGTAACTATCCATTTCCACTCCTAACGACTGCAGTGCTCGTGTGTTCACTTGCAACTTTTGGAAGAGTTTCTTCAACCCATCTACATCTTTAGGACTCTTCACTGCTTCCAAATTTGCAAGCTCTTTTATGTAGTTCTCTTTTAAATTATCTTCTCGTCCGAAGGTTTCTTTCAAAAGAGCGACTGCATGCTCGTAATTCTGATCAGAAAACTGCAAGCCTTCTATGAGGGAAGCAGCCTGCCCGCTCAGAGACGCCAGAAGATAATTAAATTTTTGATTCTTCGGCATATTCACTCTGTTATGCACCGATGTCTCGAACTGATGCCAAAACCTTGGCCATGCTGTTTTTTTCCCATCAAACTTGATCATTTCAAGGCGTGGCAACTTAACAAGCTCTTGCGTCTCCGAGATTTGGTCAGTACCTTGCACTGAACTCGCCTGTTCTGTGACCATTCTCGTAGTCAGTTGCGTCGCTTGTTCTAACTCGCGTAATCGCTCCTCAATTTTTGTCGTTGCAGCGACGATCTTCATCTCATAATGCAAAACTCTTTCAAATTCTGCCTCCGCGCTGTCTTCTTCAATGAACGGTTCTATCTGTTCGTTAACTTGTCTTAGCGTCTGTGACACGCTCTTCATCTGGTTTAGAAGCGTCATAAGTTGCGCTCGATCGGCGTCTTCTTCTATCTTCTTATCGATTTCGCTCGTAAGCGTCGTCACATTTGCTCGAAGCGTCTTCCGCTTCTTCGATAGGACCTCTTTATTCATTCCTAAAACGTGTTGAAAGAGAGAGAAATAGACTTTATTAATTTCCGGCAGATTGCTGGGATGGGCTCCCACCTAGGGGCCAACGGAGAGACCGTGTCTCCCGGCAGCTTCCTTGGCCTGCTGGATCGCCCAAAGTTGTTTGTCCAGGCCCGAACTGAGCAGCGCAGTCCGCCAACGCGCCCGAAGGTCTTCATTGGAGGCCGCGACCCCAGAATTTCTGAATAATGCTGGACATTCCCATAGTATATGGTCGAGAGTGGCTCTGGTGGTACAGTACTGGCATAGATTAGAACTATAGACGTCAGGATATATGTGGTGCATGATGACAGGGTTCGTGTATGTGCGTGTTTGTAGCTGTCGCCACTGAACGGACTGGGCCCGATTTAGCTTGGAGTGAGGCGGAGGGTACTCCCGCCTTTGCAGTCGATAGTGTTGAATTATGTCATTAAATTTAGTGAGCCGATCGTTCCATTCCCACACCGGCGCAGAAAGGTCCGTTTGGGTGGCCGCTTCGTCTGACGTGACTCGGAACGTAAGACCTCGAGCCACGTTGTGCGCCACTTCATTCGGATTGGCCTCCGCGTTACCTAGTGGTGTGTGGGCCGGGAACCACAAGATGTGTACGTATTTGTCCGCCTCGTGAATTTTGCCTGTATTAAGAATCCGCAATGCCTCGGGGGAGATTCTGCCGCTGGCGTAGTTTCTAACGGCTGTCTGCGAGTCGCTTATTACGCATGAGGCGTTAGTGTGGGCTATGGCCATCGCGATAGCCACTTCCTCTGCCGTTTCTACGTTCCGTGTTATGATTGACGCGCTGCTTTTGCATTGTTGTGTGTGGTCTACGACAGCTGCCACGAAGCGGTGACGCTCCTGGTAGCGTGCTGCGTCGACAAAGACTGCCTCATGGTTGCGCCCAAACATCTTTGACATGGTCCTGGCTCTACTGACACGTCTGCCCCTGTTGTGTTCAGGGTGCATGTTTCTTGGTATGAGTGGTACTGTTAGCTTAGCACGGATAGTGCGTGGTATGTCGTGTTTATCTCCGTGTTGAGTGTGGTAAGTAATACCGAGATTACATAGAATCTGGCGGCCTGGCTTAGTCTTGGCTAAACGCTCGAATTGGGAGATTTGTTGCGCCTCAATAAGTTCCTCAAGGGTATTGTGTAAGCCAAGTTGAAGGAGTAGTTCGGTGCTGGTGTTTTGAGGCAAACCTAGCGCTTGTTTGTAAATTTTCCTAATTAGGCAATTGAGTTTTGACTTTTCCGCGGTGAACCATCGGTGGTACGCCGCTGTATAGGTGATGTGAGTTAGAACAAACGCTTGGATCAAACGGATGATGCAGGCCTCTTTCATGCCTTTGTGTTTATTGGTAATGCGCCTAATGAGGCGCATCGTGTTAGACACTCTGGCTTCAATGTTGCGAACTGTCTCTCCGTTGGTACCCTTACTTTCTATGATCAAACCTAGCACTCTGATTTTGTCCACGATTGGTATGGCATGACCATCGCTTGTAGTGAGTTTTATATCAGCGTGTGCCTGCGCTTGGGGATGTTGTTTGGGTGGCCGACCTCTAAGTGTAGGGCGATATAGCAGTAGCTGAGATTTCTCCGCCGAGCAGGATAGTCCAGTTCCTTGTAAATATCGCTCGACTGTGTCAATCCCCTCCTGTAATCTCTGTTCAATGAAACCGTCACTGCCGTCGCACACCCAGAGGGTGATGTCGTCGGCGTAAATGGTGTGATGAAGTCCTTGGATGGTTTGAAGTTTTGAAGGAGGACCAATGAGGGTGAGGTTAAACAACATGGGAGATATCACGGAACCCTGCGGGGTGCCCGCACTTCCTATGGTTATTTCGGACGACCTGAGTGCTCCCCCAGTGATCGTGGCCGTTCTGCCCGTAAGAAATGCCCTAATATAGTTGTACGTGCGAAGCCCCAAGTTTAGGGTATTTACCTGATTTAGAATGGTGCTATGCGTGACAGAGTCAAAAGCCTTCTTCAGATCAAGACCAAGTATGCCCTTAGTGGAGCGTCCCGTACTGTCTATGATGTGATGCTTAAGCTGCAACATGGCATCCTGCGTTGAAAGATGCCTGCGGAAGCCAATCATGGTGTGTGGGAAAAAATTATTGTCTTCGAGGTAATTTGTCAGTCTAGCCAGGAAAGCGTGTTCCATCAATTTGCCTATACAAGATGTTAAGGAGATGGGCCTAAGATTGTCAGTATTCAGTGGTTTGCCTGGTTTCGGAATCAGAATCACCTTGGCCGTTTTCCAATGCGGGGGCAAGATTCCGGTCTTCCAGCAGTTATTAATATAGTCTGTGATATGCGTGATCGACTCATCGTCCAAATTGCGTATCATCTTATTCGTGATGTTATCCGGACCTGGTGCAGATTTGGTGTTAAGTTTTTGTAGGGCGGCACGGATATCCGCTTCGGTGAATTCTTCGTCTAGAGTAGTGTTGATCTGGCCCGTATAATCTGGATGCTGCTGAGTAGGAGCCTGAGAAATATATTTGAGCTCTACCTCCCTAAGAAACTCCTCCTCGGTGCCCTTGTAAGCATGTATTAGTTTGTTGATGGTTTGTTGTTGGGCGGTTTTGCTGTCTTCTGGGTCGAGGAGGAACCGTAGAAAATGCCAAGTTTTACTAAGACTTAGTTGCCTGTCCATCGCATCGCAGGTTTCATCCCAGTGTTGCCGGCTTAGCTGTGTTGCATACATCTCTATCTCTGTGTTGAGGAGTGCTATGCGTTTCCTGAGGTTTCTGTTGTGTTTCTGTGTCTTCCACCTCTTTTGGAGCGATTGCTTTGCCTCCCACATGTGGAGGAGCCGGCTATCGATCTCTTCAAGGTGTGCCTCAGGAGGTACGATTCGGGTGGCATTATTAATATCCTGTTTAAGCGTGTGTATCCAGTCCTCTATGTCGCTGATGGGTTGGACCTGGTTCTCACGTGATTTGCGGAACTGGGTCCAGTCTACCAACTTTAGCTCTTTTCCCGTGAATTTACGTGGGCCACCTTGAACATGTACCTCGATGATGTAGTGGTCGCTACCCAGGTCCTCTAGGGTATTTTTCCAGGTGGCTGCTGATGTGTTTCTCGTGAACGTCAGATCAGGCGTTGTGTCTTTACTGGAGCTAGTGCCCGCACGTGTGGGTGTGCTAGGGTTGGTGATGAGAGTTAATCCCTCTTGCTGCGAGTCAAACCAGAGGGCCCTACCTTTAGGAAACACATAAGAGTATCCCCAGGCAGTGTGTGGTGCGTTGAAGTCCCCCGCTATTAAGATGGGATTTTGGCCAGCGATGTTGAGGGCGCGTTTAAAGAGTGTGAGAAATCTGTGCTTTTTTTGTTTAGGGTTGCTGTATATGTTTAGTATAAAAAGGCTTTCCTGTGTCTTGCGTTGCGGAACGAGTTCAATAAATATATTGTCTATATTGGTAATTTCCGTGTCGTGTTGCGTGAACGTAAGCTTTCGCCTAACTAGTGTGGTAAGGACAGTCGTCTCCCCGTTGACATGTCCGATCGAGCGGTAGCCTGCCAATTTAGCGAGACAATGTGTCTCCTGCAATAAAATAATATCGGGCTTAACTTTCCCCTTAAGGTATTGGTTAAGATTTGCTTGCTTATTCGCGTAGCTTCTACAATTCCATTGCCAAATTGTGTAGGCGTGATTTCTAGCTATGATGAGATGCAGGGGGTAGGAATGTCGCCGGCTGTATCACACTGAATGCCGACGAGGAAGGTTGCTTTACATTCGCTGTGGGGTCCAGTCCGCTAGGTGGCAGAGGGGTGATTCTAGCCTCCACAGCGATGAGTCGCTGTTGTAGGTGTTCGTTTTGTTGCTGGGTAATTTTAGCTATAGTCTCTACGCGGTCAGTGAGGGATGAGATCAGTCGGGATGCGTTGCTCATCCACTCATTTAATTCTTTGACTGATTGCTGAACTTTCTTCAGGACTTTATTCTCGGGCGTTACGCGTGCGGGTTTGTATTCATTGGCCTGGGTTTCGGCTCTGCGCTTGGGAGGTGGTGGTGTTGTACCTTCCTCCAATTTTTCACTGGGTGTAACAGCTGAGTGTGGTGGTACTACTGGTGGAGCATGTTTTGTTGTTTTATAGTGGTGTAATTCCTCCTTGAGGGTCCTGTTTTCCTCTCCTAAAGCTGTCATTTTCTGGTTACATTGTGCTAACATCTGCTTTAGCTGTGCTATTTCAGCCTCTAATTTATCAAGTTTGCCTTGAGAAGCGGCCTCCTCAGACCCCGAGCGCGCCCCCTTGACTACGTCTACCCAGCCCACCTTTAAGGTTGCGCCAGGTCCAGGTGTACGGCTCCGAGATGTTGACTGCGACCGGGAGCGGCGCCGGGAGCGGGGCCGGGAGCGGGGCCGGGGGCGAGACCGCGACCGAGACCGCGACCGAGATCTCGAACAGGCTTTCTTTCCGGGCTTCCGGGTAGGAGTAGTGTCCCGCTGCTCGAGGCTGTTGTCGACAGGCGTTGGCTTCGTCGGGTAGTCTTCATATCGTTGTTGTTGTCGCTCCCATCGCCGGCGTTTCACCAGGTACGGCGTCTTGTAACGTGCCCTGCACGCCTTCTCGGCCGTCTGGTGGTCGCCGCCGCACAGTTGACAAGTGGGCTGGCATTGGTGATCTTGCGGGGGGTTGGTCGTACCACAGCCACGGCACACGTGGTCTTTCGGGTTTGGGCATACATCTGCGCGGTGCCCCAGGCGACCGCATTGGTAACACGTCTCTATCTGTTTGCGGTAAAGGGAGCACTTCAACATTGCCCCACCGTATCGAACGTATGTTGGCACGCGAAGACCAGCGAACAGTACGATCACCGTCGTTGTGTTGCTGAGGCGTTTTGCAGCGATGGCTGTAGGGTTCTTTGTTGTAATAACATTAGCTGTAATATCTCGGGCAGTATCTTCCAACGGGATATCACGTATCACGCCTTTCGACGTACCGTCTGGTGCTGCTTCATATGCGCTGGTATCGTACGTCTTGTTGCCGACCACAATGCGAGAGATTTTCTGATATCTATCAGCATGCGCCTCGATGGGTGTGCTCACAACGATGATATTTTGCTGGAAATTTGGGCATATTGTGTCCTCATCTTGGGCGTCTCTCGGAATTTCAGCGGCGTGGTAAATGCAAGTCGCCAGTCGGGCGGCTCCATAATCGGTGAGTCGAAGGCCGCCTTTAGGTCGGATGATGATCTTGTAGTCACCTCGGGGCAGTGGAGGCATCCGGCTTAATCTTGTTATTTGACTCAGGCATTGCTCACGCCGTTTCCTGCTGTTATTCCCTCGTTGAGAATCCGCACCGGGTTCTAGTGATTGCCCGCGGGTCGACTTCTTTGATCCTACGGCGCTCCATCCTGTACTTTCTTCGAATTCTTCACGAGAAATGGGTTCTCCCTCCACAGTGACCTCCATGTCTTCTCAAAAAGTCGGACGCGTCAAACGCGCCGACCGGCGTTTCTTGGTGCCCGCAGAGCTAGGCCGGCCTAGGCAGCAGCGTCTCTTGCAGCTGCGCTGCCGGTGGCTTGGCAGGCGTTAGGCCTATCTCTCTCGCTAGCGTGGTTGACAAAAATGCGTCGGTAAAGGTGTCAAAACTCAAGTCCCCACCTGGAACTTGGTGCCGGGCGATTCCTGATGACAAGCTGAATACGCGGGTACCAAAGTCTTGTGGGCTTCTAGGTGACTTCCGCTGCAAAACATTCGTTGAAACCGGAGCCGACACGACGCGCGTCCACTCGCTCCGACGAGAGCAGCGTCTCTCCGTGTTTAAAGAGCTCTTGCCTTTTTTATGTGCGTCGCCAACAGTCGTCGGTCGTGGTCCTTCTCTCGACGGTTAGTCCTTGAGCCAGACGCCACTGCTTCGTTCTTCAACCCGTTGTTGCGAATGGGGTTGAAGTCTCTGCGTCTGTCTTCAGATCAATCCTGGTCACGGCACCATGTTTCAGAAGGACCAGAGAGACCGCATAACCGATACGTCTTCGGTTTATTGTTGACAGAACAAAAAAAAAGTGCAGAGCGTGACCCGGGCTGCTTCTTCTTCCTCGCCTCCGAGCTCCATCTTCAAATCTGTTTTCTACACTCACTACTCGAGGCCTTACAAGGTTTTACGTCGGCTTACCGATGTCACATACGAGATTGCTCCGATGGACAGTCAGTCATTATTATTATTATTATTATTATTATTATTATTATTATTATTATTATTATTATTATTATTATTATTGTATCTCGCAAGACGCGCAACATATCGATTCCATAGTCTGTCAATGCTGTGTCGTTACATAAGGTTTATGGAATCAGTGATTTTGGTGTTCTTTTTGATAGCATGCTAAACATTTTCTACTCGCTATAAATGTGCTGTCATGCGAGGCCTTGGTTCTCTCTTGGTCGGCAGAATGTTCCTGGAGAATTCAGTTTTTCTACAGCCTTTTACAAATTGTACACCGCGATATGCCTTACTCAACTTGAGTGTATATGTCCACGAACCATGCATTGGGTTTGTTTATTTGTGTTTTGTTTTTTCAGCCTGGCTGCGCCGCCTGTGCTATTACCGTTTTCACAGCGTTTCGAACAAACGCTATCGAACAACGCTCAGGCGTTGTTCGATAGGGCCGCAAACCATGCATGGTAACAACGCTTCAAGCGTTGTTTGTAAGAAACGCTGTTCGAACGAACAGCGTTTCTAACAAACGCTATCACGGCGTTCCCGATACAATTCGACTATTCGAGAAACCCTCGCGCCGAGGAATATAAATTCCCGCACAGCCGATGCCGCGTCATTCGATCGCCGACGCTCACTAGCGTGCCCGTCGTTTTGCTGGCCGCTGCTTCGCCGCCTGTGTATTTTTTCAGTTGCTAGTGGAGCACAGGTTCGCTCCAATAAACTTGTTTTCCTCATAGACAACTGCGTCGTCCTTTGCTGCGTGACAATATACATATATGATCTGGAATGACCTTGCTAAGTTCAGCAATAACCTGATTGAGTGAGTCCATAAAAAAATCATGAACATTTACACCCACCGTTTTGCTAGAAATGACTGTGGGTTTCGTTTCAACACGGCCAGAATATTAACATTGCCATCACTTAACTTCTAAAAAGATTGTGCTGACGCGTCATTTGTTTACAAACCAGTTCAGGTTAAGATATACTGTACTCGTTTGTAATAATTTTTCTATTCTGCGTAAGCTATCCAGAGAGAATCAACCGTTGCATGTACCTGCCAGCTTCTTCGAACACACTATCCTTCACAGATTACTGAGCTTCTCTAACGTCAACTTTTTTGATTCGTTATGTTTTTCATAGTCCACACTCTTTTTTGTCAGTGAAATTTGCCCTGTTCTAACGTATTTTTGCACATGTGCAGATTCTTTCCTTTTCCGTCTTTCAGGAAGCCTTCCACACAGTTCTGTATATTGCACATTTTTTTCAGTGCCATTCCTGGATTTTTTTTTCGTTTTAGTTATTGTTCTCCTTGTGCGTTGATTTCTTTTTGTCTCTGCGTCTGCGCGATTTCTTTTCTTCTGTACGAAATACTCTATGGTTGTACCTCGATACGTTAAATAAATGTTCGATTGATGATTGGTTGATTGAATATTTTTATTACTTTAAATGCTTGAGAAGCAATGTGAAAGTCTGGCTGAAACGCGTCTTGGTAGCCAGCGTACACGAAGCAGTGATTGCAGCTTCAACGAATGCCTTCCTCAAAGGTCCTGCACCTTCAGCTTTTCGGGCCCGCGGGGAGAAGTTGATATCCATTCACCCGAACAACCCGCCAGACTACACTGCCACTTTCGAAAGGATGATGGATACCACCCTGCGAAGTCTAAAATGGGAAACGTGCCTCTGTTAGTTGGACGACATTGTGGTATTTTCAAGCGCCTTTGCGACCAGCCTCAGCCGCCTCGAGCAAGTTATTACGTGCCTTCCCACGACAGGACATCAACTTAACTTGAAGAAATGCCACTTCGGTGCTCGCAAGCTTGTAATCCTCGGCCACGTGATTTCTAAGCACGGCATTTTTCAGCACCCTACAAAACCTAATGCTGTCACGGCGTTCCCAAAATCAACCACCATCAAAGAGCTCCGAAGTTTCTTCGGCCTATGTTCGTATTTCCGGCGCTACGTCCGCAATTTTGCCTCCATTATCGCCCCCTTGACCAATCTTCTCGCCGAAAGTTCTGATTTGTCAGCCTGGTCACAGGCGTGTGATGATGCATTTCAGAAACTCCGACGGCTCCTCACCACGCCTCCCATACTCCGACATTTCGATCCGTCTGCTCCAACGGAGCTTCATACGGACGCTAGTGGTGTCGGGCTAGGGGCCATACTGGCCCAACGCAAGGATGGCTTTGACGAGTACGTCGTTGCCTGTGCCAGCCGTACCCTCAGTAAAGCCGAGAAGAATTACAGTGTCACCGAAAAGGAGTGCCTCGCCATTATTTGGGAAATCGGAAAATTTCGGCCTTATTTATATGGACGTCTGTTTGATATTGGGACAGACCACCTTGCGCATTGCTGGTTATCTTCACTAAAAAATCCTAATGGTCGGCTCGCTCGATGGGCATTGCGGTTACAGGAATTCGATATCCGTGTTATCTACAATTATGGCCGGAAGCGTTCTGACGCCGACGCCCTGTCACGCTCGCCGTTAGCTTCGGAGCCTGTCTGCTCGCCTATCTACACCTGTGCTGCATTGGCAATCAGCATTTCAGACATGCCTTTCGAGCAACGCAAAGACGCTTGGATTTCTTCCCTTTTGGGCTTCCTCTCAAACCGGACGCCCGCTTCTCTTTCCAGGATGCTTCGCCGTCAAATGCAACACTTCGCTATTTGTGATAACCTGCTTTGCCACTGAAACTACAGCTTGATCGGCCGTAAGTGGTTGCTCGTCGTTCCCCGACATCTCCGCTCTGACATCTGTGCCACGTTCCACGATGATCCGCAGTGTGGCCACGCCGGTGTGTTAAAACAAACACTCGCTTGCAGCTGCGGTACTACTGGCGCTCTATGTACCGTTTCGTTCACCGTTACGTAAAGTCTTGCCTTACGTGCCCACTCAACGTGCCACAGGTTCCTTGCAGCCGTTGCCATGTCCAACACGAGCTTTCGATCGTTTCGGAATTGACCTTTATGGTTTGCTTCCCTTTACTTGGAGTAGCAACCGCTGGGTCATTGTCGCTATCGATCACCTAACGCGGTACGCTGAAACAGCTGTGTTACCTTCTGCTAACGCAAAAGATGTTGCATGTTTTATACTGCAAAACCTAACTTTAAGGCATGGAGTGCCTCGGGAGTTATTAGGCGACTACGGCCGCGTTTTTCTTTCCGATGCCATTAAAGCTTTGTTGAGCGAGTGTCGCATCATACACCGCACTACCACAGCCTATCACTTGCAAACTAATGGGATGAAAGAGCGTCTTAATCGTAATGTTCTAGATATGCTGGCCATGTACGCTTCATCCGATCAGTAGAATTTGGATAGCATACAGCCTCTTGAGGCATATGCCTACAACAATGCAACACAAAGCACCCCTAAATTTTCACCTTTCTTCCTTCTTTATAGACGCGAGCCATCATCAACAATGGATACCATTTTTTCTTATCGAATGGACCCTTCAGAGTTGACAACCTTTTCACGAGCAGCAGCACACGCTGAAGAATGTCAGAAGCTTGCTCGTGCGTTCACGTCACACGACCAGACGCGCCAAAAACATCGCCACGACGCGTCAACCACACCTATGAGTTTTGCTCCTAACTCACTGGTGTGGCTATGGATTCCTTCTACATCTCCGGGACTCTCCCACAAGCTTTCGTCCAGGTACCATGGTCCCTATAAAGTTGTACGCCAAACATCCCTGGTCAACTACCTTGTCGAGCCGCTGGACGCATCTACGAAAAAGTGCCGTCGGGGACAAGAAATCGTACACGTCTCTCGGCTCAAGCTATACCATGACCCTTCTGTGTACACCTGTCCTTAGGTCACCACGATGGCTCTTTCGTCGCCCGAAGGTGATTGTAACGAGGGCAGTGGACATATGGCTCGAGTAGAGAAAGAAGAAGACGACGCGCTGTGATCGCAGGCTTTCATTCAGTTAGCCCTTGCGCTAAATAAATCTCTCGTTCACCGAGTCAACTCCTGCTTGTTCAACACCCCGTTGAGAGGGATGGTAACTTGCAAACGTCGTGCATGGTAAAAAAAAAACGTAAAAGAGCGTCCGTTGGAAAGTTGAAAAATTTGGGAAACATATTTTGCATACAGCAGTCGGTCGACACCAAAGTCAAAAGTATGCCGCGGCCCATTTCCAGTAAAGATAAAGAAAATAATTTGTGAAAACATTCAGTCACATGGTAATAATATTGCGTCTGTAATTTTGAACAAATGAAGCTTCGTTCAACACTAAGCTTAAGAAAATTTACTTGAAGCGAGAAGCGCGTAAACCATTTGGTAATCTAGGTTACACTGTCAAGCCTGCAGGATATCTATCTATCGGCACTATTGTTGCCTATTCGCTTGCCGGAGTCATGAGTGCCGATCGTTTTTGGTCCATTTTGTCCCTCTTGCTCTTATTTCGTGTTAAACTACTCCTGCGATTTACACAAGATAATAACGTAGCTCTTAGGAAGTTACTTTTCTTTACGTGGTGAAATTGTGGACGGACGGGGAAGTTTTTTTGTGTGCATGTGCGTGTGTAGGCCGTTTGATTGGCCATTTTCAACTTGTCGTGCGAAAAAAAAAAAAGTGGACACCCATGCTTGCGGGCAAGCTTTCCTTTACAACTTCTCTCAAAAGCAGTACGAATGGAGGTGGTGGCCTTGAGGTGTATTTACGCTATCTGGATTAACAGCCTCCGTGAAAGACAAGTCCTGGTTAAATTTTAGGGTAAGTTAATTATTTTCATTACCTTCCTATTTTGTTCGCGAATATTAGGATAACTCCGAAAACAGAACCCATTGCAAGCTTCGTGAGTACATAACATCTTAGTAATCGTGGTTACGTGATTAAGATGTTTTGTAGGAGCAATACGACAACACTTTCTTTGTATTATTTCTTCCACACAGGGACCTGTTTATTCGTAAACTCTACACTAGCAAAATGTGCGTTTCGTGCTATTGTACTGTTCATAAAATTTAGCTGCAAATATATTTGTTTTCCATTTTCTATTTTTAATGCTTGAGGAATTAGCAAGAATAAATAAGGAACTGAACCATTAGTTTGCGGAGCGACGACACTGCCATGTTCGGCCATGGCGGTGGAGGGCCCGAGAAATTCATTTCGCAGGGACAGGGGCGTCCTCCTCTTGCATCGTCTCCTCCACATCATAAACCTGACTAACGAGCTTTACTGCTTTTCTTAGATTCGCTTCTCGGGAGTGCTTGTCCTGCTCAGAGATCATTATGAAGCTGCACTGCAGGCGGTACTTTGTGAGGCGAATCAAACGCAGCGCGCGCTTTCTGCACGAGCTCGGAAGTGAGCGGCAGCGCATTGGTGAGAAGGAAAAACGCGTGATATACATCCTAGATTTATACTTTTCGACCAAAGATGCCGATACCTGCCCAGAGCCGCAGCGCCACCATGCGTTGCTTTGGCTTCCTATTACAACTTGCGCAATACAAATTAAAAACAGATATCTCCATCTCCGAGGGTGTCATAAAATTTATGAGCTTGCGTTTTAATTTGTTTTTCTTCGCTTACAGTTAGCTTCTTTTTATAATGAGGCGTGTTTTTATAGTGACATGCATTGAAAAAAATGTTTCGCTCGTTCAATTCTTCAAAGCAGGGTGCAGAGCTCACGGATCGAGACGGGACAACTTACTAATAGCCAATTATTTTATTTCCACCACCTACAGTACGGGTGATATGTGCGTGATTTCGACTTGAATGCCTACATATGAGCCAACATTATCGTTACAGATGCTGCAAGCTTGCGTGGTTATCTTGAGGAACTGCATATAGTTACAAAAATAATGTGATGTCACCTTTTAATGCATGAGCACTGTACATATTTTACACAAGCCGACAAATAAAACCAGTCTGATGCTTTAGAGCTTTCTAGTGTGCAAAAAAACTTGGGGATCATTAAGCTCCACTTTTCAGAGTTGAACGGGATAGGAATAGCTTGTACCTTGTGCGTAATTCAACCACTCACTGTCAACTTTTTTTTGTATGATCCTACCTGAACAATTTTATTTGTAAAATACTACTGTGTAGTTAAGAAAGTTGAAAGTGTCTTGTCTCAGTGCAGGCTTTGTACAAGGCTGCTTTCTGTGCAAAAAAAGGGTAGCATATTTTAAACCACGAGCAACATTATGTGCGTAAAATGTTTTTGAACTTACTGTGTACCCGCTGTGCAGTCTTCAGGAAATACGCGATGCAACACGTGTGCATTTTGTAATGCTTTGCTGTCTTTCAACCGCGCAGTTGCTTTGGTAATAACATGTTGTGATGCTCGTTGGCAACGTACGTTTGGCCATGCAATACTGCAGCAATATTAGATGTTTCGATGTGAAACCTATATACAAGGTGCGTACGTTTGTGAAGCATGAAAGTTAGCTTTCCTGCATTTCCAAGCAGAGGAAGTTATTTATACTTTATTTCCAAACAGGCGCGTACCTGTGTGGCAGAGCACTCGCTTGCCACGTAAATAGCCTGCATGGTTTCGATCATCACTCGGACCGGAAAATTTTCATTGTTTATTTTATTTGATTTTTCTCAATTTTTGGTCATGAATAAGTTGACTTTTGAACTCCGACGCCTATGGTGGTATTTCTGTGGAACGAGCTCTTTACCGCTATTGAGTTAGCAATTCATAATTGGTAGCATGAAAAGTTGATTTAGTTTTCAAAATGGATTTTTTTAGTGTTCGCTTGGCAAGAAATAACGCTAATATCCTTCGTTCCCACGCGCACAGAGACCTACAGAAACCAGTTCTAGCACACTCGCTATAGGTCATTCCTAGTCACAGTAGTTGTGCATGACAAGCTTGCATACCAATCGCTTTTGACTGAACTCCATAAAGGTTGAATATCAAGTCTTTTCAGCCTTTCAATGCACACGGTGTACATACGGTCAGCAGCAAGTCAATATTTCTTTTTGACTCACTATGGATGCTCTATTGGGACGCCAAAAAAGATCTAAATAAAAAAAAACGCCAGGCCTGCATAGAAAGCGCCGCACAGTCACAGCAAAAGCTAGAGTAGTGACCTTTCAGAGCCCTTTTAAAGCACTCTTCAGGTAACTACGGCAAGCACACTTGCTTCACACTCAGTAAGGAATATTAATAAAGCTTTGGGTAGTAGGCCAGCATTCGCTATACTATTTGTTATCATTCTTTTGAGAAGCGTGGTATCCGCTAAACACTTGTAAGGAATTTCGTGCCAATATTTCATGCAGTGGCTGACTAAGATGAGGAATTATGCCTGAAGTGGATATGCGCCACAGTTAATATCGGAACAGGAACAAGCTTTTCTAATGGGTTGGAGCAGTGGACGGTCCACTTTTTTTTTTCATTTTATTGAGGTTGTAATGACTACATTTCAAGAAATTCACAAAACTGATTAGACCCATAGCCATAGGCTAGTAGGGGGTCTAACGGGAGAAAGTATACAAGCAGAATACAATTTGTATATAAAACAAAATCAGAACATGAAAAAACGCTGATTTTTCAAAAAGTGAACAAAAATACAAGAAGATATCATTGGAATTTAAGGTGAAGTAAATGCTCAGAAATGTATATAGAACACAATGTAGCACTTTGTTCATAAATAATGAAATAATCAAGAACAGACAAAACATCAAACTATGTGTAAGGTTTAGTACATGGTCATTACTATTGATCTACACGTAGCAAATATTTTTTGAGTGCGCTCGAGAAAACCTTAGAATATTTAATCTGAAGTGGTATGTTATTCCACACTTTAGCTCCTACGAACTGTAGTAAGCGTTCATTATACACGTTTTTAGTAGGTGGAAGATTAAAATTCCGCAATGTCATGCATCTAGTGACGCGGGACGAGGAAGAAAAGATATATACATCGAAAGATACACTGTGTAAAATAACATTATTGATGGTGACTGCGGTTTTATGCTGCCGTAAGTAATCAAAAGGTAGAATATCCAACTTGTGAAACAAAGACGCACTGGGTTCAATATATGTCGCATAATCTATTATTCTAAGTGCACGCTTTTGTAATATTCGTATAGGATCAAGGTAAGTTTTAAAGGTCCATCCCCGTGAGTCTAAGCAGTATGATAGATGACTATGAACAAACGACAAATTAAGGACTCTGAGAATATTTCTGCTAAAATAATTTCTAGCAGCCAGTAGCATACTGCAGTCAGATGCTAGCTTAGTACAAACAGAGTTAATTTGTTTTTTTTCCAGTGTAATTGGCTGTCGAACATTACACCGAGATATTCAAGTTCATTTGCATGGTCAAGTTGGCAGTTGTTCATTGTAAGTCGAAATGACTCAGTTTACATTTCGGTAAAGGAGTGAAAAATGGTGTATTTGGTTTGTTTTGCATTGAGTGTTAATTTGTTCACTGTAAACTACTTAAAAATATTTTCTAGTTCTTCATTAGTCCTACATTCTAGATCGACTATGTTGTCAGCAGTAACTATTAAAGTTGTGTCATCAGCATACATTAGCATCTCGGCCGATTTGAGTATGCATGGTAAATCATTTACGTATAATGAGAATAACAGTGGCCCCAGTACCGACCCCTGAGGTACCCCTGTCTTTATGTTTAATAATGACGACGTAAGATCTTGCATGTTGACCATTTGATGACGTCCATCAATGTAGTTAGAAAGGAGGCTAAAAACTGCCGCGGAATCCATAGTGTTTAATTTCATAAGCAGATTATTATGGTCGACGGTATCGAATGCCTTTTTTAAATCAACGAAGACAACTGCCACAAGAAGGTTGTTGTGCAGTGCTTTGTTAATCTTCTGTGATAACGATAACACAGCTGTTCATGTGAAATGGTGTGATCTAAATCCATGCTGCTCCGGGCAAAAAGCATTATATTTTTCTAAGAATAGGAGCATTCGTTTTCTATGAATATTTTCGAATATGGTGTTTATATTATGCTTCATACAGATATGGGCCGATAGCTTGAAGGATCAGAGCGACCGCCCTCTTTTATATACCGGCACAACTTTGGCGTTTTTTAAACAAGATGGGTAAGTCGACGTACGCAAGCAATGGTTAAATACGTGGCACAAGATGGAACTCAAAATATCAATGTTATCTTTCACTAAGCGAGCAGTAATACCATCTATTCCACTGGCTTTGTTCGTGCTTATATAGGCAACGGTGTCATGAATTTCATCCTCACTGATGTAGTGAAGAGCAAACGTATTTGTTAAGGAGGTTGAAAAACGTTTCATTTCTCTACTAGAGAATTCCGCAGCTAAGGTAGAGCTGATTTCAGTAAAGAATAGATTAAATTTATCAAGTATACGCGCATCGACTACATCAGGTAATACATGCTGTGTTGGTTCTTTACCAACAACTTCTTTTACAATTTGCCATGTTTTCTTTGAATCGCCTTGTGCTTGAAAAATGAGTCGAGAATAATAAATCTTTTTTATGTTGCCTCGTTAGATTCAGGGATTGGTTTCTTAACAATTTGAATTGACCTAAATAATATTTATTTTCTTTGTGCTGTCTCCACTTGTGGTACCAGAAGTCTTTCGTCTTCAGCAATGCAAGGATCTCTGTGGTCATCCAAGGAGCTAGCGGGGTGTTATATGAGCGTGCGGACACGTTTGAACGAGTGCATTCAATGGCATGACGAAGGGCTTTTGTTATGTTTTTTAATTCAATGTTGGCGTCATCGTCATACAACGTTTTAAATTTGATGGAGAGAGTGTGATTCCGTAGTAAGTTGTAATTGATTTTGCTTGTATTGCTGAAAAATTGTGCATTCTTGTTTGGAGTTTTCCTTATGCAAACAAAGGTAGAAAGGTGATCTGCAATCCGTTCATTATAAACACCAGCATTCACTTTCGATGATACGTTAGTTAAGATGTGATCAATCGTTGTTGCTGACGTACTGGTTACTGTCGTAGCGGTATGAATGAGATTATGAAAATTGAATGAACTAACCAATTGTGTGTAATGAGTGTAACTAGAGTTTGCGGTGCCTATGTTCATATCCCCAACGATGACTGCTCGGTTCTGGTACTTAGTTGAAAGACAGAAAAGAATTTCTTCCATCCTTTCGAGGAAATGCGCTGCATTGGAATTTGGTGGACGGTAAACCACGCCAATTATGCCAAAACAGTGGAGTCTGAAAAAAGTGTTTCTAGATCGGGAGAGCTGTGGTTCAGGAAGGATATAACTGTATATGCGCAGCCTTTTTTTTTTTACATAAAGCGCCACTCCACCACCACGTGAACATGAGTCTCGCTGATGTGATATGGTTTCGTATCCGGGGATGTTGACATTCTCTCCTTTTTTCAACCATGTTTCTGTAGTTGCTAGCACATCAAAGTGGTTTGTATGTTTAGATAAGAAAGCAAGAAGCAAATTTAGATTTTTCTTTATACTGCGGATATTGCAGTGGTATATGTTAGTGTATGTATTATCTATGAGTTGATCTACTTGAGCTATCGTGACAGCCATTTCTCTGAAAATTCTAGTGGTAAGTGTTCAAGAAGAGCAGCTACGCTAGTTTCGCGAGATCATCCTCGCATGTAACGTGAACTACCTTCGAGTTCTCAGACTTCCTAGCAAGGATTTTTCCTACGGAAACCCAGACGAATCTCCAGTTCTTATCTTTTTTTCTCTGTATAGCCTACCTAATAAAACCTTATTTTCAAGACACAGATGTTCGTTCACGAACACTGTGTTGATTTGTACTGAAACCAAGAGTTGATGTGTTAAGCCTGTTCTTTCTCGCTGACTTTACTATTAGATCACGTTTGAAGCGAGACAAGAACTTAACGACAATATTTGGAACATTGTTTGCCTTCGTCGGCACTCGGTGAACAACATCAATATCCTTGGCGCTGACCTCAACACGCAAACAGTCGGCAATTTTTTCCACAATCTCCATTAGGTTTTCCTTCTCAACATAGGGAATGCCTTTCAGTTCAATGTTGTTCCGTCTCGAGTATTGCTGTAGATCTATCAACTGTTTTCTTGTATCTCTTAATTATTTTTTAATTTCCATGTTTTCTTTCTGACACTCGATGCTTTGATTTCTCGCCTCATTCAGTTCCTTACGCAGTGACTTTACTTCAGTCTTTAGTTCGTCAAAGCAGTCACTAGTGAAGCTTACAGATGCCCTGATGGATATCAATCCTGCCTTGATAGCACTGTACAATGAATCAGTATTGTTTACGTCTGTTTTGATAGCCGAGAGAACGTCAAGAAGCTTCGTGTTCATCTCCTGCATTGCCTTCCCTGTTTCCTTTACAGTACTTGGTGGTTTTTCACCTAAGGCATTGACGAAATCCGTCAGGGCATCCATTTTTCTTTTTTCGGCTCACACTTTGTTCACGAATAGCAACAACAAAATGACAGGGCGATAAAACAAATGCAAGTTCAGGGCGGATCGGTAGCAGTGAGTGCATAGGATTTATGCTAAGTTACACAAATGATCAGACTCCTACCTGCGATGTGTAGAATACACGGTCAGTCAGTTTAACCAACGTCGGCTGCCCTATCCGCTCTGAATGATGTCTATCCGGGGTCGCCTCTTTATATAGCCGATGGGGGCATGCCCAACGGTCTGCAGTGTCACTGTCGACGCCTCGTGATCCGAAGCAGTCGGCACTTGCAGGAACAGAGGCACAGGTGCGCGTGCGCGTAGTACACTTGATAATTCTGCGTTGCTGCAGAATTACAAGCCAGGCAATCCGATGCTTGTGGTTTTTGTTCCTGCGATGTGTAGAATACACGATCAGTCAGTCCAACCAACGTCGGCTGCCCGATCCGCTCTGAATGATGTCTATCCGGGGTCGCCTCTTTATATAGCCGATGGGGGCATGCCCAACGGTCTGCAGTGTCACTGTCGACGCCTCGTGATCCGAAGCAGCCGGCACTTGCAGAAACAGAGGCACAGGTGCGCCTGCGCGTAGTCCACTTGATTCTACGTTGCTGCAGATTGACGAGCCAGGCAAATCCGATGAGTGTGCTTTTTCTTTCTGCGATGTGTAGAATACACGGTCAGTCAGTCCAACCAACGTCGGCTGCCCGATCCACTCTGAATCTAGTTATACTATTCGCATTTTGAGATGAATGGTTGTTCTTTTGGTGTTTCAAAACGCTTTATGAGTCGTAATAACGCGATTGCTTGCCCGACATCAAGCCTGCCAAAGGCAAGTTTCCCAACAAGTCATAAGCACCAGCATAGTTCAGTGGTAGAATACGGGGCTGGCACCCAGTAGACCGGAGTTCGAGCCCCACCGTGCCTTTAGTGATAAAAGTCACAAGCACCTGTGTAGCTCAGTGTTATAATACTAAGCTGCCACCCAGCAGATCCGGGTTTCGAGCACCACTGTGTCCTAGTTGCAAGTTTTTTTCCAATTCGCGTGATGTGGTCTCAGAACAGCTCTCATAACCCATAACCCGAATTGTGGTCTCATAACAGCTTTCATTGTAAAACACTGTGAAAAATCTGTTTACGACTCTCAATAAAGTGTTGATAGATAAGCAATAAATTTAAACACAATGTATTTCTTCAGAAAAAGTGGACTTACAGTGACCTGTGCCCCCCAAAAACTTTATATAAGTTGCCAAGTTACACTTTAGCAATAATTTCTTGAAAATAACTCGAGATAAAATGAGGATAACTTGAACAAGAATGTTGAGAGCATATGTATAACCTTTGTTTTGGAGACGATGGCGACTCCATGCAGACCTTTTAACAAACAGCGATACTTCTAGCCGTAGAATGATTTGTGGGGCTATAATTTATGCCAGCGACACAAGGTGAACCCATTAAGATAAATCATCTGAATAGTTATATATATATAAAATTATTCATATACCGTCATGTTTAGTCTTATATGGATGCTTCTATATGTATCCATATATAGATGATTATCATATATGGCTATATACAGCGATGTGCAATATTGGTTAAAAGGAATTAGGTATATCAGGTTGTATAACGCCCATACGTTGCTACATCAGGAATAGGTCATATCAGGTTATATAATGCCCATATATTGGGATTCCATATAAATAAAGTCTGATATGCCCAATTCCTGTGTAGTTCTTTTAGTACAAAAACTTGAGGGCACTGCGGACACATTGACTCACAGACGGACACACGCATGTAAGCAACACTGAACACTACAGCAGTTTAGAGCCTCGCACACTCGGCACATTCGATCACGAACGTAAACACCCAAAAAAATGGAAACAAGTCACATAACTAAAGCATCTTGATACTTGCATAGTATCGCGCTGTAAGGTTGACATTACAAGACGTAATTACCACTGGGCATCGAGTCTTTATGCAGACGTTGCTCACGGAGTTGGAAAACGGCTCATGTAATCTGCATTTCAGAGAATGCATTTCAGAATTACTTACAGGCCCCATGGGCAGCACAGGTATGGGTGGCATCAATGCACAAATGACATAAGGTAAACAAACAAATGAAAGCCAGAGATGTTTACATTAGTCGTATATTTATCAGAACAATGCCAGTCAAAATGCCAGGCTTTTGGCAGGAGAGGTTGCTGCAATGAATGTTACAATATATATAGGTACAAAATATACTGAACACATTACACAGCAGTACAATTAGTGTAAAAAAAAACCTCGATTCACAAGCAAAAATCGTCACCTACAGTCTACAAATTCAACAACTGTCGTGCAATACAAAGCAATTCCAAAACTGTCGAAGTAGTGCAAAGCAAGTTTTGCTGTGCAGATAAAAAGAAAAAAAAAGTTGCAGCACCAGGTACCACTCGTAGTAGAAATAAAGTGAGCAAAAATACACCAGGGCATGTCAATATACAAGCCCCACAAATAGAGCATTCAGAAATAATTTGACTAAGATGGCTAACAAACTTAAGAGCACTGTAGAAGAAGTTAAAGTGCAGCTGTCAAAGAGATAGAGAAGGCAATGCATGATTACCTGAAGAAACGGGTACAGATCAACATTTACAAAAATCTCTGGTGGCAATTCATTCAACACGTGGATAGTACGCCATAATAACGTGCTGGAGCACTAACACAAACCTTCATAGGTAATATTGTTAGTCAAAGGATTTTATTTTTGGACGAGTTGGTAATGAATTACTGAACAAGGTGCTAGGCAAAAAATAAACATTGACGAGAAGAGCTAGCTCGTCATTCTTTTTCAATTTTTCTGTACAGCCTCTTGTTTAGTACTGCAGCAATAAATATCTCCACCAAACAATGGTCATCGAGGCACTAGTCTTCCTGTGGAATGAATACAAAGGGCCAGCTTTCACGTTCATTTTTTACATCCATGGTTATAATTTAGAATAAGAACTTGGAATTAAAATTTAGGATTCATAGAAATAGCAGCCGCCGCAACCTGGATTCGATCTCGCGACTTGCGAGTCAGCAGCCGAGTACCTTAGCTACTAGACGACTGTGACGGGGTAGCACTGAGAAGACTAGGTGTATTATGATAGACTCATGCACAACATGAATCAAGTACAAAATTTCAGCTTGAAGTTGAAAGCCTTGCTGCAATCGAAGAAACTGGAGTGCCAATGATCCATGTTACCTAAACAGCGTTCAGGCTTCTCTAAACCTAAGATGACAAGCACATTTATGTTTTAAAGCACACGAAAATGTGTCTCAAGTTTAATAGTACCACTCTAAGTTGCTATACATGTTGTGTATAATAACAACTTATTATGAAGGGCAATGTAGTGGAGGGCTTCAGAAATTTCGGCCAGCTGGTGTTCTCTGTTGTGCATCTAAACACTAGTACAAGGGCCGACTCAGTCTGCAAACGCGCGCAGTAGCTGAATTTCATCCTGAGACTTTGGATAAGTTCTTCAGCATTACAAAATAGACAAACATGGTGGGTAATCTGCACGTGTAAGCATCGTTATTATGCGCACCACTTCATCTCCGGTCAGGCTACCTTCAGAGACATCGACTCACCGCTAAGCTTTCCATGTAAGCGTAAGTCATAGTAATATTGCAGTTGGTTTAAATAATGCATCAATGCTGGCCGCAAAATCACCAAGTTAAGCAGCGCACAAAGTAGCATCACTAAGTAGCGCACCCACACCCAGAGTAAGCATGCTTTAGCTACTTAACGCGCACAGTCGTTCATACTCGCAGAAAACTCATTTGGCACATTGCACACCAACCACTGGTTTGCCAGCTACAGCTGCAGAGTGAGCACATAAACAGGTTGTCTTCAGATTACTGATAAAGAGACATTGTTCTCTCAGATCTTTCAATGCGTGAAAAATTTTGCGAAAATCTTGTAAGAGCCTTCACAAACATTTTTATTACTTAGCCAAGCATATGGGGAGGACTGTACGAGTCACATGCAGATTTACGAGTGGTTAAAGCCTTCTGAACACATAATGCTGGTCGGTGACTGCGCTAATCTTGGATGATCTTTAACATCAACAAATAATGACTTCATCGACAATGTTTTTGCTGCGATTCATTGAAAATATAACTGTTCTAGAAGTTGCTGGTAGAGTGCATAGGATTGGGTCAAGAAATTTAGAATTGTTAACATATTGATTTCGTGGCACTCAAACACAATTTGCAATGACAAGAGTCAAGGCAAAGCACGAATTTTCAGCAAGAGCGGTGCTTTTTTCAGAAAACAGACAAAGAGGACGAAGTTTTAGAAGCCTTTAGAGAGTGCACACTATTACACATTTCTAAAGTTTCGCTACAATTACCCCACTTGTACGATAAAGAAGCCATCCTGTGGCCTAACAACTCGTCACTAAATGTGGGTCATAATAGGCCTTGAGACACTCCACAATGACAATGTTGCACCCTCAACTGCTCACGTCCGCAGATCCTTCACGCAATGGGTTTGACCATGTTAACCAGGAATGTGCATTTGATGACAAGTTGGGGTCTTCATATTTTGGCAGTAGTGAAGAGAGGCAGTCACAGTCGCAGGGACCAAGAGCCATAAAACCATTCCAATGTGGGCTAGGTAGTGGTGTCAATGCTTATATCCTTTTGTTGCTGCCATTTTCATGAGCTGTAAAGATTTTGGCAAGCTTGCAAGACTCTTCAGCAAGCTTGGCTGAGGCAGAATTAGGCGCACACTCAAGTGAATTTCACTTGTATGAAAATATGTTGAAGATGTGCGTCGAATGTGTGCGTCGAGTATTGCACAGAAGGTACAATAAGAAGGGCAATATAAACCAGTAGTGCTGAGTAGAGCTATATTGTAGGCACAGGTGACGAAGCGCGAAATGACATTCGAAATTGTGTGATGGTGGCGACGTTCACTCGGAACTTATTGCAAAGCAGGCGGGTTGTAAGCAGTGGTTTTGCAGTGAACGCTTTGTAAATGGCTTTCACGACTTTCAGCCAGAACACGGCCTCGATTGCTAGGAAGCTCCTGGACTGAACTACGACGCGGTATAAATTTGGGAAGCAGGAGAAGGTAACACTACATGCTGAAACCACTAGAAGGGGAGCAGTTTTAGCCTATCGAGCGAGATGGCCACCAGCAATTATAGCCCAGCAGTTACCAGCCGACATCAAGAGAAAGTGGTCCATACAAATTGATGCCCACGTACTCCAATGAGTGGTTAGGGCTAGATAATGGCTGTAGAACTGTTGGTGACAGGGGAGTTGAAGGTTTTTGGCATTGGCCGTAGAGGCAGAAGCAAACGATCTCCTGCCTTAACGGTACATGCCTCACCAGAAGAATCGCTGTCAAAGGCGGTGGTAAGTTTTTGACACCCCACAATGCGCACACCGTGAATCAGAGTGGACTGGTTCGTATGTTTCAGCATGCTGATGGCGAAGTATCAGCAGTAGCCACTGATGACATCAGCGTTGTAATTGCATCGGTGCAGTAGGTCATCATGAATTGAAATATCTTGGCTTGAACGCAGGAGTGGATGATGTTGCCAATGAATTAGTGAGCAAGTCTATCAGGGAGGCGATTCATTTACCCTTGCGCTGTTCAGTAGCGACGCTGTGAATGTCCATGAAAGAAAGGACGATGTAAGACACTGAGCAGGGTGCATTGTCAGCATATCTGCGTCTATTAAGGTACAGCACTTGGATGTTGTGTTGCAGGCGAAGTTGCTGGTGGGTGACATGCCTTTACAGATCCTTCAACGACAACAAGCATAGTGCATGATGGTCGGTGATGACATCAGCAAATAAGGTCAGAACTTTGTAAGAACCTAGATATTCGCCAGGCATTTTTTCTGAGACTATTATTCGGTCTCGGCTCCAGCAACCGTTCTAAATTGCGTATGCCAGGCATATTCTAGGTGCAAGGAGAGTGCCAAGGTCCACAACACTAACACCGTAGGGTCCTCATGAGATAGTATTGAAGGATACGTCAACAAACAACGGAGCTTTGTGACACCATCGTCGTACTGTGACGACCACAAATGTAGGGGCTTGTTACTTTCATTGAGCTTTTTCAATGATGATATGATGGTGGAAAAGTTTCGTATGAAGTGTCGAAAGTACATACACGCTCCTTCAAAACTACATGGTTCTTTGAGGGATGTAGGTTTGGGAAACTTGGGCAAGGCCCGATGGTTGACCTCGGACACGACATAGCCCATGATTGTCAGCTGTCCTGCTGCAAATCAGAGCACCGTAGGTAAAATGCGTGAATACATGCTACACACTTAAAAATGAATGAAGCACTCAAGAGCTAAAACTACGTTGCCCTGGAAGCACAAGTCAGTGTGGCATTTCAGGCTCCACAGAAGAATATTCATCATGGTCTCGAAGGTCGGGGGCACACCACACAGTCCAAATGGCATGACGAACTCGCACGAGCTGTCAAGCGTGACAAAGGCTGTCTTTGGTCGAGCTTCATCAGCCATTGGTACTTTATAGCACCCCAAACACCGAGATAAATTCTGCTCCTTGCAGGCTGTCCATTGTGTCATCGATTTGCAGCAGTGAATACACACCGTTGCGAGCGATCTTGTTGAGCCGTTGGCAGGCCGCACAGAACCATCCTTTGCAATGAGAATAGGAGAACCTTATGAGCTTTCAGATGGTCGAATAACATTGCATCTGAGCATATTGTCAGTTCGCTCATTATTTACCCCATATTCTGCAAAATATATGCATCAGACGTTTCCGCAATGGTGGTCGGGTGCCGGTATTGAAGTGATGCTTAATTGTAGGTGCACAGCCAAAAGAAGTTTGCCCGAGATTCTAAAAAACGATATCTAAGCAAACATGCTATGCAGGCTAAGCGGCGGCGTAGCCAGGGGGGTGGCACAGCGAGTTCTTGCTTACCCACCCCCCAAAAAAATTCCTAATGGAATACATAGCACATAATGGCACTTGACCACATCTGTCTGGCTGGCCCCACACTCAGATCAAGCTCATGTGCCCCCTCGAAAAAAATTTCTGCCTATGCTCATAGAGCTAGTCTTCACATCTGGTCAGCCTGGCTGGCTAAAGCAGGAGCAGTGCACTGCAATCAGGTCATCTTTGGAAGGCCTGTCATGTCCAGCAGAAACACATGGGGGAACAGATTCACGAATACCACTGGCCTCAAGTGCCTCCTTGTACCTGCTGTAGTTAGAGCAATGGTCCAGAGCTTTCTGCAGGAGTGAGTGCACATAGCCTGCGGGTCTCAGAGGGAAAAAAACCTATTATAGCTTCATTGAGGGTTGAAACTTTCAGATATCATTTGCAACTACGCTGCCACTTGTGCAGTAATAGTTTTGTGCACACAATCTAGCATTCACTACTGTATGACCATATAGATTAAATACTATTGTTTGGGCGTATAGGCCCCAAAACCAATGATATGATTCAGGGATGACATATACGGGGACACCAGAAATATTGAACATCTGGCGTTTTTTAATGTGCATTAGTACAAGAGGCCCCTGGCATTTCCCCTCCATCGAAACATGGCCACCACTGCCGGAATTGGATTTCGCAATCTTCAGGTCAGCAATCAAGCACCACTAGATCATGTTGCGGGTAACCATCTACAATATATAACTGTTTACTTTCTTAAATTTTATGAAATGTCACATAGCAGTAACTTTTTGTTGAGAGCTAACAGTGATTATTCAATAAAAATGACGGCAGAGGTAGATGTGACCAATATTGTCAAACATATTATGTTAAGCTGCAGACTTCCTCTGCTAAAAGAGAAGGGGGGGGCAAATGCTTTTTGATATGCACTTATGCATACTGAATATAAAGATGGTTCATAATTTGATTTATAAGAAGCACCAATATGGGCATATTGGTCAATTTTTCCGAAAATCATATTTTACACTAGGAACAGCACTCAAGCGTACAACATATAGCCTATCAATGCGATGACATTTTTGGCAGTACTTCAAGTCAGTTGCAAGACTCTACAAGGAAAGAACTTTTTGTTGGGCAAGTTGGTACACATATTTACAAAACGCCCTTCTACCACATCACTCCTGCCCCTCGAAGCTAGTGAAACAGGGTATTGCATGGCTGTCTCGAATCCCCCCACCCCCCCAGAAAATTCGCATCCGTATGCTGCAGTCAGGTTTCTACGACAGTGAGGCACAATGCCAATGACAATGTGGCTCTGCGCACATGCATAGCCGCATGCCCATGCATGCACAAATCAGTCTAAACAAAGTGGCATCATGGCAAAGATGTCTGGTCATGAGAATGCTCCGGGCTCCGCGCCAATTTTCTGTAGAAAGAAGGTGGCTTACTGAAATACCAAAACGATCGGTAATCTTATAGGAAGTACTCAAGACGAAACAGAATGGGACATTATTTCTCCAGTCCATCCTTGATGCAAAGTGTTTTTTTGGTATTTCAGTAAGGATAAATCATATAGATCAACAAGTTTTAGTAATTTACTAAGAATGGTTTCACACAAGCAAGCACATTGCGGTACAATCAAACTCAGATGAATCAAATCTGAAGGTGATCATGAAAATGCATCATATACTAGGTATATAAAAGTATGCAATATGAACATTCACCATAGGTTGGCTCTTCCATCAAAGAAGAGAGGCTTGCCTCCCTATGCCAGGCTTTTCTAAACCGCACAGCCCAGTTGCCCTCAGCACTAGAAGTAGTTGCTTGCTTGCACCCTCTGTTTTCAGTATAGTGCATCGCAGCTATTTTCACTCTGCGGAAAAAAAATTAAAGAAATACACCTGTATGTATGGATTAGATAGTAAACGTCACGCCAAATTCACAACCGCACAAAAGAAGAAAACGCATAAACTTGCACGGACGCTCACTTACAAGTGTTTATTCATTGAGGAGACGGGCTATTATAAACCCACTTCTTGTCGATACATGCGCATCATGATCAGACCGTCACTTACCTATTCACGCTATCGGGCACATGCTCTCTAGATAATAGGCTTCCGACTCGTACAAGTTGGGTGACGTTTGGCTAACCCATATATTATCCCGTTTCTTTGTGTGATAGGCTTCCAAAATTTCCCGTGCTAACTTGCTTTCACTTCTTCCCAGAATACTAATCTGCATTAAGCATGGTGTGCATCAACAAGAATTAACCTGCGCGCCTAAATGTGCACCGTTTTTATTTTTTACCATGAGAGCGTGTTCCCTCACTCAATCACTGACACAGCACTCCACCTGGCAAACATAGCTCTCCCTGCACGATAGGGGTATTTCGTAAACCACTCCAGTGGCGCAATTTATGAACGGCCACACTTGCTTCTTTTCGCAGCCTCTCGGCAGCTCAGAAAGGCTTACATTGATGCGAGGGCACAACTTGGCCAGTTTGTTTGCACACAAGCAAGCACTTCTGTGTCACACAGTCTGAGAGCAAGGCTAAAGGATACCCGATAGAGGCTGCAATATATAAGAAAATGAAGTTTTAATTTGTGAGGAATATAATTAATGCTCGAATTATTTTCAATTACAATAAGCAAACTTTCAAAAGTATGAACAATAGGATGATCACGTCTGCAAGTAACTACCTGGCCTCCATTTCATTGTAGCTGTAGTGGTAGGTTCTGGGGGCAAACTGGCTGATAACGCTATGGAAAGCCTCGCAGCTGTATGTCTGTTTGTCAGTCGATAGCTGCCCAACATTCTTCAAAAGTGCCCTGCCGCGTTGGTCTAGTGGCTAAGACACTCGGCTGCTGACCTGCAGGTCGCGGGATCGAATCTCGGCTGCGGCGGCGGCATTTCCGGTTTAGGCGGAAATGTTGTATGCCCGTGTACTCAGATTTGGGTGCATGTTAAAGAACCCCAGGTGGTTGAAATTTCCGGAGTCCTCCACTACAGCATCTCTCATAACCATATGGTGGTTTTGGGACGTTAAACCCCACAAATAAATCAATCAGTCAATCCTTCAAAAGTGCGGGCGCATGTACCATGTTTCTGAGCTTTTGATGGGCATGAGAACCTATAAAAATTTAAAACATAATTTTTTGCTTCTGAAAATATTCACTGAAAAACAGGGTCTCTACCTTTCTCCAGCCACAGTATGTTTTCATCCGTCAGGTCATCGTGTGCACACCTTGGAAAAATAGGAGATTGATGCTCATGTATATTGGCGACGTGGTTGGTGAGCGACAACCACTTGGGCAAAATTAGTTCTGCATGACTTTCGCTTGATACTGCACACCCGTACGAAGCTTAACGATGGCCTGTGTCCATTTTGCGAGGATTTCTAGTCCAGGACATTGAGAAGCGGCCAAAAGCTTATTTCTTATTCCTGAAATGCAACGAAAAGAAATTGGAAGGATTTCTACAAATAACCAATAGATGCTGGTAGACTGAAGTTGTGGTGTGCTTGCTTTTCGCAACATCCCGGCCGTTAAAAAGATGAGCAATTTCTGGAGGCTCCCTTTTCAGGTAAGCTCGTATGGAGCTGGTACGATCTATTACAATGCTACTTATGCAATTATCCATGTTCAGCAGGAACTGTAGGCCTCTCTTCAGTCCTTCTAGCTCCATTCTGACACTGTTTCCACTTCATTTACCTGCAGAGCATGAAATATGCATGAGTGGTACGTGCATAAAATGACATTACACAACCCGAGGAATGGTATTTACCTGCACGAGTTTTGTTTCCAGGACAACATCGCGGCTGGCATCAATGCAGGTGGACGTCAGATACTTGGCACAAAATACTGGGGAGTCGCACCTCCCATCTCCTGCCAGGCTGAGGGGTTCAGATGGTTCAAACAAGTGCACCTTTTGATCTGTCCAAAGCTGTTTTGTAACAAATATTTTAAAGTAATATTTACATCATGGTTTCAACTGCATTACAGTTCGTGAGAAGTGCACGCACTATCCTACCTTGTACACTGATGGAAATTGAAAGGCAGACTAAATAACAAAGAACATCCTAGGCTTAGGAAGAGCCGCACCTATGCTTGACAGAAGGCACAGCACTTTTTTTGGATTTGAGCCTGACAACAAGATGGCACCTGAAAAGACGCAACATGAGCAGGAGTAAGAACTATGCCTACAGTGCGATTTCAATCAGCAAGGGTGCGTTTTCATTTCACTACTATAGAAATGCCCCTGCAGTAGCCAAGATATGATTCTTCCATGATGTGTTATGCAGCAGAGTGCTTCACTGAACAGTGCCATCATGACGACTAAAATGAAGAAACAATCAACAAGGAGGAACCAGGAGCAAAAGTTCAGATAAGTGAACTAACTTTTTAAAATTTTGAAATTTTGTTTTTGTTTTATTAGTGTTTCTTTACTTTCACGTTACCAAAATACTGTAAACCCTACATTCAGCCTTCAAAAATACAACTTGATGTTCATGCATACAGTCACATGCCCAGGTAACATTGGCTGTAAGCATCTGCATTTGAAAAAAATTTAAAACAACTAACCAGCCAACAGAATGTTGCACACGGCTTTCCTGTTCAACATCGGTTGACTCTCCCATGACAACACAAGCTGCGGTGGACCTGTAGCAGTGATGCGCAGCAGGCTTCCAACAGTTAGTTTGACAGTGGATCCTGCAGGCATCGTGCAGGCAGCCTGGTATGAGCGGTATTGAACCTTACAGGCAGCCTGGCATGAGTGGCACCGTTCAAAAAGAGCCATGAGACAGCTGTCAAAGAAAAGATATTTTGCTTCTGACACTGCATCCTCACTAAGAAGCTCTTCTAGGCTGCAGGAACAAAGGAGAACTTGTTAACAGTTGATGGCACCTGCACTGAAGACAAATGCTGATCATAAGATCTGCCACATACATACTTCTTTCTGAGACAGCAAAAGTTCAGTCTGATTCATCCACATTAGCATGTTGTATGACATCATCCTCATCGGTGTCCGTGTCGCTACACTCTAAGACAGCCAATAAGTCAAGCTGTGGAGCAGAGTCATTTACGTGCGTGGAGCAGCGGGGATCACTAGACAAAAAGCTAATCTCCTCAGTATGTACAGCTTAAGAAACAAAGAAGTAAAACATTAAGGTTGCACGCTGAAATAATGCCTGAAATATGATGCTTACCACAGCTTTTTAGTAGGCAAGCTGTCATTGTTCTTTTATTTGCCGAGTTCTTTGGAACATACGCTTGGGTGAACTTTGAGGCAGTCTCCGCAATTCTTTGACCGCAGGTGGGGCATGCTGTGTTGCAAATTCCCTCTGAAAGTGTATGTATGGAACCTGAAATCAGCAATTAGAGACAGCAGCAATAAGCCAACCTGTGAGCTATACAATTAATATTGCATGTGGCTATTAGGTGACGGCGCAACTGACTTCCTAAAATAAAACTTGCAGTACATGCAACTGTGTAGAAAATTGATGGTAGTAAAGAAGGGCGGTAAGCTAATCTCAACTCCATGCTCCCGGAAGCTGCTAAGTAGAGCACTTATGTAACAAACGACACCCACCTGCAGGTATCTTATTTCGAGCACAGTGCGCCTTAGTCCAAAACTGCTAGACACGTTCACACGCCGCTTACCGTCCACATCAGCCATCCCAAGGTCCGTGACATTGAAATAGCTGCTACACATTACTGACTCCCGCCTCAGCGTCACTCATGCTCTTGTTCGTCAGCTCCATCCCTTTGGCAGTGACCATTGGCGAGAACATGCTACCGTCATTCTGGTTGCCGTCAAGCGCCTCAGTAGTCGTTAACGGCATGCACTGTCTGTCCGAAGCGACGGCAGCTTCGGCACTCGCCAGCGCATTTCTGACGACCTAGGAATTGTTAAAAGCGTGCGAGTGTCACACAGTAATAGTCTTAGCGTCGCTCAAAACACCTTAGAAAATACGAATACCTCTTGTCGCCGACGCTTATCGAACGCTGGTCGGGGCTTGCCACTGTTGCGTTGGCAATGGCTGAATATTGAAGGCACTGCGTCAGGCTTCAACATAATTTTCATCTGTAGCGGCATTTGGGTGAAGAGTGACTGGTCGTACACAAAGTCATCATCCTTGAAGTGTGCCGAGCAAAGTACGGCTCTCTTTAATGGCTCCTAATCCTTTCGCCTGACTGCGATAGTCCACATCCTTCGAAGCTTTATGCTTTTCGGAAAAACGTGAAAGCTGGTCACGGCCATGGCATACGTTTTCAGCCAGCCCACGGCCACGCATTCCGTTGGCATCGTGCTCTAACATTCACTTTCTGAATCAGCTGCTCGTGGTTGGGTGTCACGAAGAAAAGAGATGTCGTGGGACGGTGGCACGGTGGTACGCTCACCTTCACCCACCAGCAGGGGTGGGCTGTTACCAACGTCATGTCTGGTTGTGTCCGACTTGCGTGGGCACACCGTTAGAACTCCACGTCGTCTGATAGCCGGTAAATAGAGCACCAATTATAAATTATACTCGCAATTGCTCGTTTTTATTGTCGTTATCATGACATTCTGTACATGTACTACAAAATCCTGGGCGATTCCGTCCGAGTCAAATTTTGTTGCAGTTGGCCCTTAAGTAGCAAATAGTAGAATAGTAAATAGGGGTATGTTCTTATGCTTACGGGTGTGTTCGTGGTCAATCTTAGTTTCACTGCGCGAGGTGCGTTTTGTCAGGAGCATCCGTAAATACGTTGTCGTAGCTGTTCAATAAATTGTTGACTTGCCCGTGCTGGGTAGATGAAAGTGACTCCGATATGCTTACGTCGGCAGACTATTCCTTTCGTTGAAATGGTACGCAGGGTAGGTCATTGCTTTCGATGTCATCCGCCTGGTAAACAGCTGATGCTTCATGCGTAAGTGCAGGCGGCCGTTTCTCATACCTTTAAGTAGGTTTATGTGGAAAAGCGTGCTTCTGGTACCAAGGTCAATGACATAATCAACTTCATTTCTCCTTTCAAGGACGTTGAAGGGTACTGTTCACGTCAGAACCAATTTATTAGTATCCAATAGAAGCAGTAGCAAAACCTTGTGTCCAGGGGTTAATTGACGGGATCTAGCCTATCAGTCATAATGCTTGTTCTGTACCATCTTTGCTTTCTGATGCTCCCCCTTGGCAAAAGGGCAGGTGTCTTCAAGATGATTCCGCAGTTCGACTACGTACCCGTAGGATGTTTTCACATCATCGTAAAGAAGATCAGTGTCCCACAATTCCTTCAATAACACCAAGGGCCTCTGACGTAACGGCCATAGAGCAAGTCGAACTGGTAGAATCTTAAGCTGGACTGGGGAACTTCGCGATAAGCGAAGAGTGAAGGCACCAAGTGCTGGTCCTATGTATTCGAACTCTCCTGACACATTCTTCTTATCATCTGCTTCAGTGTACCATTTAACCTTGCTACAAGGTAATTAGGCATGGGAGGATATGTGGTTGTTGGCAGTTTTATAAGGGCACAGCGCAAAAAACGGACGGAAACACGAAGTAGAGACAAAGGAAAGACAAGCGCAGACTATCAACTGAAGCTTTATTGCAATACCAGGGGAATATGTAGAGGAAAAAATAAAAAGCAAGGGAGGGCAAAGAGGAGGAAAAAAAAGCACGAGAGGCCAAATCAACAAAACCAGGGAAACATCAGGAATACTCCTCACGTCATGCAAAACCTAAAAAGCTCAACTCCTTATCGTGCATGGTCACAGAGGGAACAACACTGACGCACGGCTATGAAATCTTGTGTATATGCGCAGGCTCAATAAGCTCGCGCCTGTTTGATTTTTATGCCGAAAGAGCACAGAAGTATAATCGAAGAGCGGCACACAGTCGTATTTTTAACAGTGGGCTGCTAAATGAAGGCCACAGTGGCCTTTCAGAGAATTGAAATGTTCTAGAAGTCTTACCTTTAAACAGAGACCTGTCTGACCCACGTATACACGATCGCATGACGAGGGTAGCACACTTATGGATCAGTACCAACTTTACCAACTAGCCATTTTTCTGTTGTTGGCAGTTGTTTGAAGGAGAGCAGCCGGCTTAGCTCTTTCATCAGACGTGACGAGCGTGATGTGCCCCTTTCACTGATCACCTCCCGTGGGACTCCTACACCAGAAAACATCTCCAGGAGCGCTGCAGCGGCTTTCTCCGTCTCGATGCTCGGCAGGGCAATAGCATGGGGATAAGGCGTTGCCAGGTGCACTATTGTAACTACGTACTTGTTTCCGCCTTCTGAAATCAGTGATAATCGACCCACAATATCAATTGCTACTCTTTTAAGTGGGATGTTAATTATAAAAGTCTTTATCTATGATACACGTCCCACCAATTGTCTGGGAATAGTTGTTTGACACACGTCACACGATTTAACAAGTGTGATGTCTGACTGAAGATAGATATAGCGCGAGAATAAAACGACGACACAGAGACAAGTAGGACACGAAGGACACGAGCACTACGTGTCCTTCTTGTCTCTGTGTCGTCGTTTTGTTCTCGCTTTATAACTGTTGTCTTGCCATACTAACTAGCCGAAGCTGCTACAGGTCTGACTAACCTCTGGCCAGTAGAACTCTTCGAGTACTCAGTCCGTGGTTCTTCTAATTCTCTGATGGCCGCAAAAAATGCCTTCGTGCGCCATTTTCATCACAAAATGTCGAAAGTACCTTGGTATCACAAGTTGATCCACCTGCCCCTTAGAGTGAAGGGTGTACTTCAGAGGATTCCATCCTTCATATTTCAACAAACCTTGTCTTGACCTCATGGTTAACTGCTTCAACGCATTTCCGCAGGCTGCTGTCTTCCTCCTGTTTGGTTACGAATTCCTGTGGGCGGCTGTCCAAGGGTTTAACAACTGGTGCCGGGAGTAGATGTGAATATCCTTCCCATTGGTTTACCACTGAAACTTTTGTCTTGACACCTGTTTTCCTTGAAGCCAGTGTCGAAGTATTTGTGTAAAAGGGTCAGTGTGCAGAACTAGAATTTTCTGCGTCAGAATACTTTTCTGCAGCATTGCGGGTTAAAGATGACTTGTCCAAACGTTATCAAGAATGTGAGTATCTCGAATGTTTCCACATCTTCCAGGACAACAATATTTAAAGAATTATTTATACAAATGGCTCGAGTCTTGCCTGTGAAGAAAGGTGAAATAATTTCCACATGTGCTTCAGGCAGCTTCAATAACCGTCCGTCCAAGAAGTAGATCGAGGGATTCTCTCCAGTCAGCTTGCTATCCGCCACGAGAGACCTTTTCACAATGATTGAGTCGCATCCGGTATCTCGCAGTACTGGAGCAGGAAGGCCTTCGATTACATCTTCGGCCATGGGCATTGATTTTTTATTGAGCTTGACCGGGTCGAATCCCACGCACTCCGGACTATCAGGAACACAAAGAGAAGCCTGCGAGTTTGAATTAATGACCTTGATTTCATCTGTTTGTTGTAAAAAGCATGCCCTCTCAACGCTGTTGGCCTTTTTGGGGCAGTCACCTGTCTTATGCCCGGCGCGGCTACACTTCTCACAGAAGGGTGGCTTTGTACATTGACCCTTTTTGTTGGTCCAGCAATCAGCAGCTCTGCGACACTTTTTGTTACAAAGGAAGCATTGTGGTCTTTCTTTTTCGTCTTGCCGCTCAGACGTTCGTGTTTGAACTGGGGGCTTTCTCGGGTTATCGCATTTATCTTTGCCAAGGTTAATGAATCCCTGGGCCTCCAGGTAGTGGTCTGTAGCCTCCGCAAGTAGTTAAAGAGTTTCACAGTTTCTTTCTTGAAAATACACAACAAATTTTAATGGCGTTGTGCAAGAAACTGCTCCGAGACGATTTTGTCTTGCAGGGCATCGTCTTGGTCTGTCTTGGCCATGTATTGCCAATGGTAAAAATCACCAAACGGACGCCCGGCAAACTGTGTGCCTGGTTCAGAATTATCTGATTTCGCTGATTTAAATTTTGTCCAGTAGCCTTCTTCCGTGTACCAAAGCATTGTAGTAGCATTTTCTTCAACGATACGTGGTCCATCACATGCTCGGGTGCCGTCCTACTAACTATATCTAAGGCTTCTCTGGTCTAGCAAAGGCTTAGCGATGGGGCCATTTGTCTTGCGGACAGTTGTGACGAGTAGCGACGCGCTGAAATTGCTGTATATATGTGTCCAGCTCATCGCGTTCATCATTAAAGGTTGGAATGAGTTTATGTGGACTTTGGTAGCTTTGCGAGGTGCCTATGGGTGCACCCTCGGTAAACTGCCCAGTAGTTGTGCTACCTGCTGTCACACCTAACTGATGCAGCTTTAACTTGCGCTCAAGAACTTCCTTCTCTGCTTTTAATCTAGTGACTGCCTCTGCACCGGCTTCTTTCGCGGCATTTCGTTCAGCCAGTCGAGGGGTCACGTGCATCTTTTTTGCGTGCGCGTTCTTGGCCCCTTAAATGTTTTAGTGCCGAGCTACTTATCCCCAATCTCTCTCTGATTGCCGTCAGCTTATCTCCCTCCATCATCGACCGTCACACATACTTGTGCGATGTGATGTTCTTCTTACAGGGAACAAGAGCAGTCCTCTCTCGCGGACACCAGAGATGTGGTGGTTAGGTTTGTCACGTAGCAAGGCGTGTGACGCAAGGAAAATAGAGACAAGGTGGACAACAAGATAAAGCTATACTGGACGAGAAGCACCCATTGCAAATACTGTACTAGGCGTCGTGTGCGTTCGTATTTCACACACATAAAAATAGAACAAACAGTCTCACAAGTCGGTGCATCGCCCGGTGCCTTGAAGTAGGACCCATCGCGTGCTCAGATGCAGTCGTCACTTTGTGCACAGGTCAGCGTCGCGTTGCAGAAGGCATCGCCAGGCGTAGGCCTAGCCGCACACTGTCAGCGACGTTGACTCGCTGGACATGGTAAGCAGCTCCGGTCTTTCGAGGACGCTCGCCGTGCTGGAGACGTCCGCAGGATCACTCACCCAGAACTCGTGCCTGGTCACGCCGACACGTCGTGCCCCGAGGACGTTCATAATTCGAGGACAGGAACCAGGCCTTGTGAGCATCACGCGTAGTATCTGGTTCGCCCGCTTGCGTCGTCGTGTTGATGACCCAACAGCTTCGTTCTGTGCCAGTGCCTTCTCTTCTTTCTTCAAAGGACGAGCTTTATGCCCCTTCATTTTTGTCATCTTCTAGGTGATGTAGCGATGTCGTCTGATACACTCACATTTTTCAAGTTACTACATAACAGTAACAAAAAAAGTCACAGCTTTGCCGCAAAGGCGAAGTAATGATCGTGATAGCAACGTATTGGAAAGTCACGCACAGGTTGGCAAGGAGATCGAAACGCGGCCCGCGTTTCTCACACACAAATGACGCAAGAAACGTATTCAGAGGCACAGATGAACGCGAATAAGCGTCTCAGTTATTACTTCGCTGTGCTTAAAAAGCGCTCCTTTTTCACAAACGGAGACTGTGCAACGAATGCAGTGACCTTTGTGCGTGTGGTAACTACAACAAAAAAGTTCAGGTGAAAGCCGAAGGCGTGAATGTCTATGCGACGGATGAATAAGGCATGGATAACCCTGAATAAGACGTTACACGACCGCCTGCAGTCTCATCTTAACACCTTGGAGAGCTGGCTTGATGACAATCACTTCTTACTTAATCCGAGTAAATGTGCCCTCCTTGTCTTCCCCTTGAAATACCCCATGCAAATCTCATTATGTTACCATTCTGAGGACATACCACAAGTGGAATCTATTAAATATTTTGGGTTAATTTATAATGCACCGCTAAACTGGCTCCAACACATTGAATACATAGCTAGAAAGGGTGCACGAGCCGTTGGCATGTTACGTAGCATAAGATACTACCGAAGAGGCACGAGATACACTAATAATAACATATCGAATGTATGTTCGTCTTATTCTGGAATTTGGATGCGTGTTTTTCTCTGTTGCTCCAGCCTACCAAATATGGCCTCTCATTCTTTTAGAAAGAGAATCGTAACGCTCATACCTCGGTCTACCTAAAAGAGTTTCTAAATGTGTTTTATACCTAGAATTGAGAGTTCCTTCTCTTCCATGCAGGTTTCGTATGTTGATCGTTTAGACGTTTTTAAGAATTTATGAGTCACCACTACAGCAGTCACAGACAGTATTCATATTGGGTCAGGTGTTGTGTTTCCATTTTGTATGTTTTACTTCATTTTACTTACTTTTGTTTTTATTGGATAATAAATGGATGTCAACACATATACTCGCTGCAATAAAAGAAAAGGACTTGCTTTGGACACAATGTAAGCGTTATCCTAACTGTTCAGACTTGCAAGCCAAGTTTAAGCAAAGCAGACACAAGGTTAATGCTATGATTCTCTCGGCTAAACGAACCCATTTCCGAGCCAAATTTAAGGATGCCAGTAACAGCAGCAAAAAAACCTGGGCGTTCATTAACACCTTTAGAGGCGCAAACACTCGCGTCAATATTTTGAATAACTTTTTTTCGAGTCAAGCCAATAACGCACAGGAGATTGCTGATGAATTCAACAACTTTTTCTCTCGAACAATTAGAAACACAAATTCTCAAGTAGGCCCATGCACTTTACGTTAGTGTTATCGAATCGGCTTATCTACCTTCAATATCACACGAGGACTTACGATCTATCATGTTCAGTTTGAAGTGTAGAAACTCTGCTGGTATTGAAAGTGTTTGTATAAGTGACTTGCATCGTACATTTGAATACACCCATGAAGTTCTGCTAGCACTAATAAATCGCATTATTTCTAGTGGAGAAATTCCCATAAACTTGAAAACATCAATAGTTATACCTCTACACAAATGCGGTGCGCCTGTTAAACTTGAAAATTGTCGTCCGATATCAATTCTGCCCTCTATAGCACAAATACTAGAAAAACATTTGTTGTTAACGATGACGAGCTTTCTCGATAGTCACAACATCTTATCGCCTTGCCAGTATGGTTTTCGACAGGGGAAAAGCACTCAGACGCAATTGGAAGACTTCTCTCATCAGTTGAACGAGGCGTTCGATAACAACAAAGTTGCCTGTGCGCTCTTTCTTGACTGCAGCAAGGCTTTTGACAGTGTCCATCATACCTTGTTATTGGATAAACTTTTTCAGTTAGGGTTTAGGGGTGCTTTCTGGTCTTTGTTGGCAAATTTCCTCCAAGGCAGGCGTCAACTTGTATCCGTTGAACAATCTCACAGCGCGTTCCAAATCATCAAAACCGGCGTTCCATAGGGATCAATTCTTAGTCCGCTGCTATTCAATATTTTTGTAAATGACTTTCACAGCGGGATACTGGTTTCTCTATATCAATACGCCGACAACACTGTGATCGTGACGACTGCAAACAACTTTTATGAGGTGATTACTCTTCTTCAGTCAGCTGCCACTAAAGCCATGGATTGGTTTCGAGATAACCTTATTAATATAAATGTGTCTAAAACTAATCTAATCTGCCTCCACAACCCATTGAAGAAAGTAACCCTTGACTATCCTTTCATTTTGCATTGTTCTGACTGTTCAACCTGCTCTTGTAGTCCATTACAGTATTCATCTGTTGTGAAATACATCGACAGCGACATTATACATTGACAGCGACCTTTTCTGGAATAGTCATCTCGCCTATGTTTGCAAAAGACTTCGCGCTGTGTCTTGTCTATTATATAACATAAGATACAACATGCCGTTTTCAGTACGTAAGATGATAGCACACGCTTTAGGTTACAGTATACTGCGTTACGGAATAACCATTTACGAACACTGTGCTGTCCGTTGGCACAATAGAATAAACAGACTATTGCGTTCGATTTAAAAAAATATATATTACGACCTTAACAATAATTCTGAGAAAGACATTTTCAAAACGCTGTTTATGCCGAACTTCAATGATATGTTAATTCAAACGGTTATTTTAAAACATTTCTGGTCCAAAGAATTCCTGGTTCCGTATGTTACTTCTCGTTCTTTAAAGCCCAAAGTACGTTACTGGAGGCCGCGGTGTTCGACAAAGTATGGAACTAGAATACGAGCCCATTATGTACCAACCTATTTCAATGTACTTTACCCCAGCAATTTTTGCACAAAAACAAAATACAAATTTAAGAAACTGCTATGGCGTATCTGTCTACAATTGTAATGCATGTCGTGTGTTATTTCATATACACTCAGTCACAAGCATGATGCTGCACAATTATCTAGTGTGTTACTTGGCTAAAGAAGCATTTGTTCTAATTCTTTCTTTTTTCCTTTACACCTTTTCACTTTCAAAGGCTGTAAATAGTGTAAAATGCTTGTAATTATTGCTTATATGCCGTGTTGTTTCTAATCTTATTTGCACGTTGTTTTTGTCGTATCATCCCTCTTAGGCCATAAAATACAATCTTGTAACGCGTCCGGTTTTTTCGCTGTCTGCCAGGCTCTGCCACTCAAGCCACCAATTGGCTTTGGCAGGCCTAGTCACATGTACTGTTTTATTTGAAGAAATAAAAGGTATTATTATTCTTACAGTACTGCATTTTTATTGTACGCAGTGTGTGTCACTTTACTAAGTTGAGTGGGAAAATTTACGCATACCTTGTACTCACTGTATTGTCATTTCGGTACTGTATTTCTTTTTTGAGTGTACTCAGAGTGCCCTTCTTGCAAGGACCGAATTCTGGTCTGCAGTATATTATAAAAAATATCCTCTCAGAAAATATTTTTTGACGTTGGATGACTACAGTTTCACACCCCACAAATTATATTTTTAGGACGTTTATTGGACCAACTGAATGTACGTATCAGCGAGGTAAGGCCGTATAGCGATAATTCACCCCATGTGGATATTTGATTTGACGAAGTTTTCCTTTATAATGCAAAGTTACTGATGGTATATTGCAAGAACACTTGCAGAGCATCACAACAAGTGTAATTATTGTTACAGATGCATCACAGAGTGACCAAAAGTGATCTGTAGGAATATTCAGCCTGAACTTGGATCGGTCTTATTCGCTCCGACTACCTTATTTCATACCTGTTTTTGTTGCTGAGTTTCTGGCAGTGGAACTCGCCTTACGAAAGTTAAAGGCGGAAATTTCATCGGCTGTTAAACTTACAAATTCTCTGTCTATTTGCGCTACCCTTTTTGTTGGTGCTGAATCGCGCACAATGAAGGCGTTTTGTGCATTATTACCCCGCCTCCCACCCATTTGAGAAAACTTAGATTACTTTAGGTGCCGAGCCACAAAGGGTTGCTATTAAACGTAATGGCCGATTTCTTAGCGAACTCCACACTAGGTGGGTCAATTTTACCCTGTTTTCCACCATCCGCTTCTGTAATGGCTGCGCGGTTTTGCAGGCGTGCCAATATGGTAGGAAACACAGGTGCATGATTCACAAATTTGACTGAACATTGGCATTTGTTCTATCCCTGGCGCCGATGCTCTTGTGAACCACGAAAACTAGAAGTCACGCCCCGCCGCGGTGACCAAGTGGCTAAGGTACTCGGCTGCAGACCTGCAGGTCGCGGGATCGAATCCCGGCTGCGGCAACTGCATTTCCGATGGAGGCGGAAATTTTGTAGGCCAGTATGCTCAGATTCGGATGCACGTTAAAGAACCCCAGGTGGTCAAAATTTCCGGAGCCCTTCACTACGGCGTTCCTCATAATCATATCGTGGCTTTGGGACGCTAAACCCCACATATCAGTCAAACTAGAAGTCACAATTACGAGGCTGCGCTGTAGGGTGCCCAAACTAAATTTCTACCAACACAGGTCTGGTCAGGCTTTTTCCTAAATGTGCGCTTTCTGTGGTGAGCCAGAAACTATGGATCATTACTTTTTGACATGTAGACAATTTACTGAAGCTCGTAGATCCAGGTCAGAAAATTCTTTACGGGCTATTGAAATGAATTTATCCATGCTCATGATTCCGTCCTTTGGACCCTCTATTTCTGTGTTTGCCAGTGCGAAAGTTTGCGAGGCAGTGCGGAATTATCCGAATGAAACTAAAAGACTAACAAACTAATATTATTCTTCAGTGTTGACATAGGCATAACTTTTCTTTTTTTTAAAGTTAGGTTTTGATTTAGGCTATTATCTATTACTAATACAAACACTTTATGGTAGGTACAGATCAGTGATCATCAAAATTTCATTCTAAAATTGAATATTACTTTATTTCTTAGGATTAGGAGTTCGAATGTTCACGGTGAGCATGTAATCCTGCTGTGCCTAACACACTTTTGCAGGACGTCTGCTGGCTCCTGTAACGCATAATCTATCACGCCATCCAAGCCACTGTTTTTGCAGATTGTTATATCTTCCGCGTATATGGCTGCTTTGATATGTGTTATCCTGTTTAGTTGTTGCGGTAGGTTTATCGTGGAGATATTTAAGAGTAGGACTGAAAGTGCCGCAATTTGCGGTGCTCCTCTTGCCTGTAGTGTAAGCTTTTGAAAATGCCCTTCACCCATTTGAATGGATGCTGTTCTTTCTTTGAAAAAAATCGAAAATGTAGGCGAACGTTATTTCGCCCTCAATCAGCTGAGATAAGATATTTAAGATGGCCTGACTTAGTCGAGCTGATGATAATGATGCCCTACATTGTCAAATAGTTTGGTGACGTCTAGGTCGAGAATGGTCCCAGTGGCTCGAATCGGACCTGCGTGCAAGATGTCTTAATGTCAATGAAGCACAGTATCTGGCGTTGAGAGACACTCTCTGAAGCTGATTTAAGTACACGCGTATCCTTCAGAGAAAGACCTTAGTCCTAGTCGAAAAAAAAAAGAAAAGGCACCCTCGGTTGGAAACTTGTACAAAAACGAACGGAATACCTGAGGTTTAAATTTTTCACTACATATTTCAGAATACTTCTGCAAACCAAATTATATTTCGCAGTGGCTGGGCCTAAAGCTGCTGGTCTGAAGCATTTGAGATGTCATTCTCAGAACGATAGGCTTATGCAGTCGGTTTTTTTTCTGAAGTACCTTATTTAACATTCTTCACAATACTTTAGATATTGTATTATCAAAAACACTGCGAAATTTGCAAAAGTGCACTCGAGTTGTTATGCTCGTACGAAGCCGTATTGTGAACCTACTTTATGTTGTGTACTCTCATGAGCCACAACATAGATGAAGTTAAATTGCCTTTTATTGCATTGTTTAAGTATTATCATCAGCATCATTTGTGGGACTGCGCCTTTGAAAGACGGATATTTGAAAAATGATGAAAGTGAACTTGTTAGCAACATTACCGAGGATACAAGTCCAGATGCTTCTCAAATAGTAACTAGGTCATGCTACGGCATTCCTGCTGAAGTTCGGAAAAATAATAACACGAAAAAATCAAACCATGTCTCACTAAAAGAAAATATGTACATGCAAAGCAAACGCTTAAACTGGCGGTGGCGTCGACGCTGGCGCTGATCGTGGCGTTGCGCAGGTGAGAATTGTTTGAAATTAGAGCGGAATACGCAGACGCGGACCGGATCGACAGGAAAAAGTGCTTATTTCCGACAATCCCACATCAGCCATGAATCTCCATTTTGCTCAATCAACCAGTTTGAGAGGAGAGAAACGGGGGAGGGGCTGTCGGGAGGGGGGGGGGGCGTCGTAGCAACCGACTACCTCACCCGTTACGCCGAGACAAAAGCACTTCAGAAGGGTAATGCATCGCAGGTATCCAAATTCTTCGTCGAAAACATCATCCTGCGTCATGGCGCCCCTGAGGCCCTCATCACCGACAGAGGTACGGCATTTACTGCTGAGCTAACCCAAGCAATTTTGGCATGCAGCCACACAAGCCACAGCTGTACAAGAAACGACGCAGTTGACCCCGTACAAATTGGTGTACGGAAGGATCCTGGCAACGATGCTCGACGCCGTTTACCCACCGTCACCGATGAAGAAAACGTCTATGTGAGTGAGTAACTAAGCGCGCCGAAGAACCCCGACAAGTCGTGCGTCTCTGTATAAAGAACCAACAGACGATCGACAGCCGCGGTTACAATCTTCGACGACGCTTGCTGGCATACCAGCCCAGCGAACGTGTGCGGGTGTGGACGCCGATACACCGACGCGGACTAAGTGAAAAGCTTCTGCAACGGTACTTCGGCCCACTCAAATACTAGATTGACTTCGACGGTATCACGAACTCTCAATGACGCCGATCGTGACCTGAAGTCGTCCATGTCGCGCGCTTCAAGCTGTTTCAAGAGCGTTAACGAACTGAAACAGCGTTTTTGTTGTAGTATTTCTGTATCGTCATTTATTCTTTGTAATTTCTTGCATTATTGTTGTACTTTTATCTTCCGTTAAAGCATCGGGATGATGCCGTTTTCAGAGGGGGGCAATGCCACGTTCCTATTCTCCAGTTTTGTTATTACCCCAATGCACAACGCTATTCTCAGCGCAAACCGCACCTGCAGTCTTCAAGAAGCTTCAGGACGGCAGTAGATTATATCAATAAGATCGCGCCCACTACGCGTACTATACAGTTTATTCTGGAACCTACGTCACCACTATGGATAACGCTACAACATTCGATGGCCAGTGTATAAATGTCGACATGCTTCGCCGCTTGTCGGTTGATTGACGGCCGACGCTCTGTTCACCGCTATCGTGCCAGTGCATATTGCTTTAATCTTACTTTTAATTTGTTGGCCACAAGCTCAGCCCGACTAAAGAGTTTCATCTGGTCATTGAGTCTGCTGCCTTGGTCCATGACACGCGCTCGTGACACCTGGTGGGGGGGCGGGGTAACAAAGCACGCAGTGATAGAGTGGTGTATCCCACTGGAGCATGTCAGTCACTGCTAATGGGCAATGAGATACAGACTACTCCAGTTCGACGCAGAAACCCACAGTCTGTTTTTTGACGTACACCCTGAGAATTTTCATTTTCAACAACGCTCAGAAGAAATCTCCCTTCAGCACCACTACCTTGAAGGTCGGGTTCGGATCCCGGCTGCGGCGGCTGCATTTCCGATGGAGGCGGAAATGTTGTAGGCCCGTGTGCTCAGATTTGGGTTCACGTTAAAGAACCCCAGGTGGTCTAAATTTCCGGAGCCCTCCACTACGGCGTCTCTTATAATCATATAGTGGTTTTGGGACGTTAAACCCCACCTATCAATCAATCAACTACCTTGAAGGTCAAGATCCAGTGCCTATGTGTACGGGGTTGCCAAAGAATGGTTGTGCAACGCGAGCAGTTGGTTTTCGATCAAGGAACTCGCTAGCAGACGCTGCCTGCATCGGTGTTACGAAGCGATATACGAGGAGGTGGTGTGCGTGCGCAATAAAGTTGTAAATGCCGCAGAGAAAGATGCCTAGATGAAAGAAAGGGGGGCGCGAGCATGGACTAGCAGACGCTGCCTGCGTCAGCGTTGCGATATGAGAGAGGGGAGAGGAGCCAGAGAGGGGGCGCAAGCGCGAAGGCGTGTAATGGCCGCGGAAGGAATGCCTAGAGGAGAGAAATGGGGAGTGAATGCACACTATACTCAGCCTCAACTTTCTGATTGATTGATATGTGGGATTTAACGTCCCAAAACCACCATTTGATAATGAGAGACGCTGTATAAAGTGGAGGGCTCCGGAAATTTCGACCACCTGGGGTTCTTTAACGTGCACCCAAATCTGAGCACACGGGCCTACAACGTTTGCCTAAACTTTCTGTGGCAGCACAAGCAAAGCTACGGGGGCGGAACTTATCACAGTTTCACCAACTAGTTTATTTTGTGCAATTTCGGTTTCGGTTTAGCAAGCGCATCCAACATGTACTTTTTCGCACGACTACCATGGAATAAGTCCTACATTTATATGGAAGTAAAAAAAATAAAATGTTCATTTTTTGAGGGAAACAACGCGAAGCTTTTTTTGAAGCGGTGATATTTATTTCAGAAAAGAAAAAGTATGGCCGAGCAGGTATTGAACGATTGGAGCAACGCAAAATCATGAAACCATTTCCTGAATTTCAGTGTCTACTTAGTCGGCATGAATATTTTTCTTCTTTTAAAGGGACAAGAACTTCTTGGAGACGCTCACATTACGTTTTTTTTATGGGACGCGAAGAGAAAGAGGCGCTACTCGGTCATGAGCGGGCGTCTGACGTTCGTAAATCCAAGTGGGTAAAACGCAATTTTTACTCGGCTAGGAACGCTGTTTTTGCACAGTCAACAGGGTATTTGCAAGTTTCATCACCTATAGGAGGCACGAAGGCTGGTTCATTATGGCGCCCACAGAGAGTATCGGTTAGTACCGGAGTCGCTGAACACATATGTGGACTGCACTGTGTTTTTTTTTGCTTTGTGATGGCTCCATTGTTTTTGCTGTCGCATATTATGCGCCACTTCGACGCTTCAGAAGCTCGGATACTTTGCCCCGAAGAAGTCCTGAATTCGAAACTCATCACTTGTTGTGGCGTGAAAGTCTGTAGCCGACATTTTTTACGCATTTTTGAAAAACGTCACAGCTTTGGTGCAAAGGTGAAGCAATGAACGCGATAGCAAAAAATCGGAAGGTCACGCGCCGAATGACAAGTAGATCAAAAACGTGCCCCGCGTTTCTCACGCACAAATGAGGCACAAAACGTACTCACAGGTACAGATGAACGAGAGTAAGCGTCTCAGTTGTAACTTCGCTGTGTCTGAAATACGCACCCTTTTCGCAAACGGAGACTGTGCAATGACCGCAGTGACCTTTGTGCGCCCTGTAACTACAACAGAAACGTTCTTGTGAAAGCCCTACGCCAACCAAGACGTACATGCACATGCCATGAACGCCGGTACCCCACCGCTACTCCAACACTCTTTGTTACGCTGATGGCCGCAGGGCGGCGTGTCAGTCTTCAGAACTTGCGAATAAATGAACGCGTCTGTTACCCAGGCAAAGCGCAAAGAACGACTCCCTCCGTAGATGCCGACGGGAGTGGTGTTACGGTACGCGATCTCCAGCATTATCTTATCAACAATATTAAGCCGACCACGTATGCAACGCTATTAGGAAAAGGGTCATTGGTTTTACGTGCTGTATCCAATCACACTTTTTCTTCCAAGCAGCGCTGGTGTTGCTGAATATTGGCAGGTCACCGGTGTCACTTTCGAGGTGGCTGTAGCGATTAGAGTCCCGCTTTCGCTGATGATCATCACTCGCACACAAATTCTCGGCGATTGCATATGCGGAAAACAAAATATTTCACGACGCATCACTGTCCCTGTTTCTCCCTGCTGGATGAATACAGATCACCTAATGAACACGTACTCATGCTCGCTCACAAGCTTTGATGTGAACTTAGTCCAACCGAGCGACGCCATCGCTGTTTACCGGAGCGGAGAAAAGGTGGAATGGCACCAGAAACCCAGAAAACTAAAAACAGCAACGAATGAAAAACCTACATGGGCGATCCTTTCTAATAATATTGCGAACAATCATCAGCATTATATTTACAACTTTTCTGTTTATATTTCGCATTATTCTACGCAACAAACAAAAGTTAGCGTTTGTAGAATACGCGAAGAAGTGTAGTAAAAAAATGGCAGCATATCTACGGAGTGAAAGATGGATAGTGGAGCGAAGCATCCGTTCGTTCATTCATTCTTGCTTCCGTCCATCCATGTGTGCGTCTGTGTGGCTGCCCGTGCGTCCATCTGCCCGTCCGTGCGTGCATCTGTTCGTGCGTCCGCACGTTCATCTGTGCGTCCATCCCTGCTTTCGTCCATGCGTCCGCTCCTGCGTCCGTTCATGTGTCCATCCGTCCGTGCAGCCATCCATGCGTCCATCCTTGCATCTTTCTGTGTGTCCGTTCGTCCACCTATTCAACACTCCAAATACCACCATCTCGCATCTTTTCATCATATATTCCTCGTATAGAAGCACCGCCATCCAGCGGACATTCCAAGGACTGAACGAGAGGAGGCACACGCACACTTTCTTACGGCTTGCGCTTCGTGTCTGCTTCCCACCTTTAACCACCTCGAGTTCACGGTATATACTAGTTCACTGTATTCATGGCATTGCGGCCCAAAGCTCGCTCTACCTTTCTAAAACCTAGGATGTTACGTCCAGCGAGTATAGCGTAGCAACCCTTTCTTGTGTTTTGTGTGTTGTTGAACAATAAAAAATTCGCAGCGCGTGCATTAACTGAAAGCCGAATTCTCCCGTCTCTCATTTTCCCTTAGTAGTCATTGGCATGTACATTGAGCAGTATCTTTTATTGTTCAACAACGCACAGAAGAAATTTCTCACCAGCACCACCTTGGAGGTCAAAATGTTCTACTTGTTACGCACTACTACAACGGCTACGAGGTATGAACGGGTGTCGCTATAAGGAGCTTCGCCCGTAAAAAGGGCATGCTTGGGCTTCGTAGCCTTGGCTGTGATGCCACAAAATGTTCTCGCCGAGTATAGCAAACACTTCCTATGTCGGCGTTGCCAGAGGGGGGAGCGAGCGCAGACTAACAGACGCTGCCTGCATCGCCGTTGTGAGGCGAGGTAGGGGTGAACGTCGAAGAGATGAAAGGAATGAGGACGCGCATAAGCAGTGTGGGTGATTGATTGATTGATATGTAGGGTTTAACGTCCCAAAACCACTATATGATTATGAGAGACGCCGTAGTGGAGGGCTCCGGAAATTTAGACCACCTGGGGTTCTTTAACGTGCACCCAAATCTGAGCACACGGGCCTACAACATTTCCGCCTCCATCGGAAATGCAGCCGCCGCAGCCGGGATACGAACCCTAAGCAGTGTGGGTGGTGACGCCGCACTTTGGATTGAGCTCTACAGGAAGGCACTTCACATCTAAGCTATGCCCTCAGTTCTGTTTAGGGCATGGCGTAAGGAAAAACTCCCAAGCATTTCCCCGAGGGTGAACATGGTTAAGTGCGAATACATTGGGTGATGCTATGAGGGGTATTTATTATTTCGCACTATTATATTTATTATTCACACTATGGTGCCTTTATGGTGTAATGGTTCCTAGGAATCGCAATTTGATCACACGGGGGAGTTTACGTTAGCTCACAGGCGAATGCCAGCGGATTTTAACTTTACTCCCCCTCACGACCCGCTCTCGACGGGAGACTGAGAGAGAAGGCGGGCGCGCGAGAGAGAGGGGTGCGCGCGCAGCTGCAGTGAGCGAGCACCACTTGAGTTTTAGAATAGCGTTTGCCCTACTGCGATCCGCAACGCACGATTACAGTGACATTGTAGCCTTGAAACCAGCGCTTGCGGGCCATATGCGGGCCGCTATCACCACCCGTAGCCTCAAAACTAGCGCTTGCGGGACACAAGCGGGCCGCCATTACCACACGCAATTTCGGATTTTTCGCGTGCTGTCCGCGAACACGGACGCCGACTTTCGTACGACGCTTGCGCAGTGGCAGTAACCACACCGCAAGGGCTCGCGGTGCGCTATTCTAACACTCCCTAATATCTCTGAACTCGCAACTGTCCGCAAGAACATGAAGTGCCGTCGTGACCTGGTCCACCGATTCTTCCGGCTGTTGCTGACGTCTGCGAAAGCACGCGCTTTCGTAAACAATGTTGTGTTCTTTGATGAAGTCATTGTTGAAAACTTCTGCTTGACTACGTCGTAATTTATTGTTTTGTCTTCAGTCAGCATGAATGTAGAAAAGACTTCGCGTGCTTGGCGCCCCATTCTATAAAGTAGTCTGCGCACCTGGGCTTCTCCGGAGCGTTCGTTGAGGGCTGTAGCGAAGCGGTAGTCATCCAAGTGGTGGATCTACGCCAGCCACTTGACGTTTTGTCAAAGTCCAGCGGTGGCGGCTGCTGAAGAGCCATTATCACCGTCACGGGCTTGTTTTCTATTGTTTGGGACGCTGATATACCCGGCACCACGGAGATAGTTGACTAGATCTCACTTCTGACACCAAGTCGAGACACAGCCCACACGCGCGAAGTGTCGGCGCAAGCAAAAAGGGAATCGTACTGCCGCGCTGAGGGGTACAAACGAATCTCCCCCCCCCCCACCGTTTATTCCGATGGCTAATAATATACACTCACAAACATCACGTGACATACAGCTTGGCGGACGCAGCTTGCGCCCGCTATCTGTTGTGGCGGTACACTTCGAACACCGGCGGGTGATAACAGCACAGCGATCGCCGGACTAGAGGCTGGTGCACACCAGCGACTTGCAGCGGTCGCGCGAGTATTCGCGACTGGCGACTAAAAAGCGACTGATGTTCACACCGGCAGAGGCTGCATGGTAGCGACCGGAAGTCGCAAAACTGAAGAGTCACGTCCGGGTCTCGTTAATAGCGAGAACTCTAGAGACGGCGCCAATCAGCTGATCACCGGCAGTTGAGTGCACGGCGAGAACCGAGCGCGCCGCATTTATTTTTTCCGTCCGTCCTCGCACAGCGTTAAAAAAATTGAGCATCGTTGATTGGTCCCAGCAGATTTGCGAGTGCAGTCGCGCGACAGAAAGATCGGTCAGGAAGCGACTAGCCAAAGCAGTCGCTTTGCGACCATTTGCGACCGTTCGCGACTGTTTGCGACCAGTCGCAAATGGTCGCGCGACCACTGCCAGTCACCGGCGTGCACCAGTCCTAATTCCAAAGGTTGAAGTACCGGCCCCCCGAACTGCACCAAGAAAGCCCGAAAAATTTAGAAGTGGTCCTATTTGGCGCGCCAGCAGGCGCTGGCTGTTACCCAAAGAACGAGTCGGAGCTGAGTTGATAAACAAAACAAAGTTATATTCTCAAATCTGGCAGGTCAAACGATACATAAATATGCACACTTGACAATAGTTGAATACGATATGTCCCCAATCAAACAACGTACTACACAGTTCAATCAGCTACACTTGAAACAACGACACAAACAACAATATGCGCTACAATGCAATCGCATGCATCAAACAAGCAAGACACCTAAAGACTAAATTAGAGTTCGAAAACCTATTCAGTTCAATATCCTTGGAACAAAGTCTGAATAATACTCTTCCAAGAATCACTCACTCAAAGTCCAGCGCTGCCCCGTCGCGGTGGTCTCGACTGGTACTCGGCTGTTGACCCGCAGGTCCCGGGATCAAATCCCGGCTGCGGCGGCTGCATGTCCGATGGAGGCGGAATCGTTGTAGGCCCGTGTGCTCATATTTGGGTGCACGTTAAAGAACCCTATATTGTCGAAATTTCTGTAGCCCTTCACTACGGCATCTCTCATAATCATATAGTGGTTTTGGGACGTTAAACCACACATATCAATCAATCAATTAAAGTCCAGTGCTGTTGTCAATCCACTGCCCCCAAAGTTTCTCTTCCAGGAAACCTCGCGTCTTCAATTGGCCGCTCTATAAGCACCAAACTTTGCCGGTAACACGTCGGCTTCCCACGCGCCATTTCTGCAATGCGTCTTCGCTCGCTGGCGGTAGACCCACTCTTCTGCTTGTAACACAAGCTTTCATCCTTCAGGTGGAAACTCTCTGGATTACCTGCTTTGTCACTGAAGGCGGAAGCCTTCGCCGACACGGTGAAATGAACCTACACACACTCGCGGAAAACGTTCTTCACCTCATGCGTACGCTCACTTGCGTAAACTGTCTTCATCTCTTGCTTTGTCACTGAGGTCAAAAGCCTTCCCCGACATGACGGAAATACCTTACGCACACTGGCGCAAACTTCCTTCTTCTCCTAATTTCTCTGCTCCGCTGCTCGCCTAAATACCTTTCGCGCTAGACTCCAGAAAATTCTAGACGTTTCATCGGCGCAATGCACAGCCAAGGCTATGGTAAGGACAAGACGTTTCGAGAACCGTCCGCGACACGTGACGCAGTTCTACATCACCACCCCCTTCCTTTGACATCTTTCCAGGGCTTGCTCGGCGGCCGGTGTGGAAAGGTTGGTCGGCGAAACTACGCTTCTGAGGGGGAGAAACGGCGTGCCCGCGGAGTTTTCGGATACCTGTTTTTCTTCTTTAGAGTTGACCTTGATGGGCCTCACCGGCGCCCGGAATCGCCACCATTGCCAGACCTCGGTAGCGCGAGCCTCTCGGAGCGCTCGTTTGTGACACTGCCCCCACTTCAAGAATATTATGACATAATATTCAAAACCACATAAATGAGCGCGAACAGTCGCCACACAGCAGTCCGTAACCCAGTCCATCGCTCATGGTGCGTCACATTCACAGCAGAACACTCGATACGATGTACATTGCAATCCAGTTTCACAACACAGGAAATGTAACCACAGGTACGTGATCCCAACACTTCATCACACAGTTAAAGCAATACAAATGTACAAAGTTTCTGTCTTTTAAGCAATTGTACAATCCTCTAAATTACGTCACCGCAACAAACACTTTGACACTTGTAACACAGAGTAACAACGATAAGAACAGAACACATTGCACTCAATACTGCCACACGCATGGAAATCCATTCCAATCTCCTACCCTGTGCACCAAATGCTGCACTTACGTCCCTGCTTGCGGTGCTCGCTCGATCTCTTCTTATTGCTCTTGTTTCTGTTCCGATGAGCCCTTTGAAACGACGGTATCTGAGGCGGTGTCTCCGCCATCGTTGACATTTTCGACCCCATTAACGAGTCATAACGTTCAACCGATCTTGTCCGGTTATTCACCAGCTTCTTCACGTCACGACATTCGGCCTGGCTGGCCGACTTCGTCACCTTTTCACTGTTGGTCGGTTAAGGTCGTTCCACCGCAAATCCAGCTGCACGCCACGTTCTCTCGTTCAACACGATCATCTCCCGATTCACTGTTTTCTGTACCTAGGCTTCACATTCAGCTCGCGTGAAATCCATCGCAGGATGCTCCTCCACTGTATCTCGCAGTCCCTTTGTCGGCGAGTGCTCCATTTTCGGATCTTTCCCCAAACGTTCAGGATTACTCGGCACTCGCGCCCTATGATGTTTCCGACAATGAGGTCGTACAGGGGGTCGTCATACATAGCGCAGTAAGCTTCCCGCTAAAGTAAAGAGTTTCAACCTCAATCCCTGCTTCGGAAGCATCCGAACTCTACTGTCAATTAGAAAAACCGGTTTAGTTTTCCCTATTATTTCGCTTTCGCGCACCAAGTTTCTCCGCACGATACCAGTTGAGCTACCGGTGTCTCTTAACACTGTAACCTTCTTGTCCGCAACTTTTTCGTGCAGCGGTGGCATTCTTTTCGTAACGGCGGTTGGCCGTTTTGTCATTACAGCACCCACAATAGAGAGTTTCTTCCCATTTTCAACTCTTCGAATCCATCCGTGACGTCATCATTGGCTTTTGGTGCCGCCTGCACACAGGCTTCTTGGTGTGTTTTAATCGCTTCGCTACGACATGCGTCTGCCTTGTGCCCAGTCTGACCACATTTGAAACATTTTACAACAGTAGGGCTCGTAAAGTTAGTTCGACAGCTATTAGCGCGATGACCCACTCGGGTATACAGAAAAATCTCCAAACATTCTCCGGTGTATGCTTTTTTTGTTCGGGTGCCGATTTCTTCGCATCGTAGTGACATTCCTTTTCAAGCTTGGCCAGATTTGTGCCACCTTGTGCTTCTAAGAATTGGTCGGCCAATTCAAGCAAGTCTTCAAGTGACTTAGCTCTCCTCTCTTTCAAGTACAGCGACAGGCTATGGTGGCAACTTGTAAGAAATAGATCTCAAATAAGCAGCTTTCTAAGGTCGTCGTACTCCTGTGCTGTCCCTGAAAGTTTGATCCATCTGTGAAAATAATGGCTACGTCGGACGGTGTACTGCGTAGTGATCTCACCGACTGCTGGCTTTCCTGTCAAAAATCTGTCCCGGAAACCTTCTACGGTAAATCTAAATCTCTTTGGTAAAGCAGCTTTCACCTTGGCATAATGGCTGCATCAGCCGGACTCAGCCTCCCGTACACGCTGAGTTCTTCGCCACTCAAGCAAGTACTCAAAGCAGTTGTCCATTGATGTTCCGGCCAATTCTGGCTCCTTGCAATCGTCTCAAATCTGTGAAGGTACGCGTCAAGGTCGTCCTTCATTTCATGAAACTCTACGAGAAGCTTGCTTGGGTTCAAGCGGAAGCCATGATTTTCCCGTGCACTGCTTTTGACTCAAGCTTGGACAGAAGTTTTGCTTCGCTGCTGCAAAGGAGCCGCTCGAGTTTCACCTCGTGCGGCCGCTGCTGTTCCCTTTCAGCCATCTCGGCATCTCTTTCTTCTTGCGGCTGTCGCCCCTTTGCCTCTCTTTCTTCTTTCAGCTGTCAATCTTTTGCCTCTCTTTGTTCTTTCGCCCTCTCAGCTGCCAGCCTTTCTCTGCCCAGCTCTAACTTCAATTGCTGCTCTCTTTTTTCTTTCAATCTCTCGGCTGCCGACCTCTCTTTCTCCGACTCAGCTGCTCTTTCTTCCCCGGCCCTCTCAGCTGCCAACATTTCTCTCTCTACCACCTCTTTCGCTTTCTAGCTCACCAACTTCCGTAGTTCGGCGCCAGAAAGACCCATCTCACAAAGAGCTACTTACTTGTCCAGACCCATGGTGCCTCTCAAATAAAATTCTAGCCATGTGCACAAGACATCTGCCTAACTCTGTCTATCGAAACACACTTGTTAACGAGAACACTGAGCAACACACAACAAACGTTCCCTTAGCACTATCAACGACTGGAGGCTCTTTTTCACTTTTTGGACACAATGTGCACCAAAAAGGTCCTCGTCGTGGAAGCCAGAATAACTGTCAAGGGTCCCATTATTTAGGGAGGTGATCGCCGGGATAATTCCAAGGACCGAAGTGTTGGCTCCCTGAATTGCACCACGAAATTGCAGACAATTTAGAAGTGGTCCTATTTGGCGCACCAGCGAATGCCGGCTGTGGCCCAAAGAACAAGTCAGAACTGAGAGTTGATAAAAAAACAAAATTATCTTGTCAATTATTACAGATAAAACGATACACAAATATGCACACTCGGCAAAAGTTGAATACAATATGTCACCAATTAAACAGCGTACTACACAGGCCAATCAGCTACACTCAAACAACGGATCAAACAACAATATGCGCTACAATGCAATCGCATGCATCGAACAACCTATACACTTAAAGAGTGAAGAGTTCGAAAACTCATTCAGTTGAGAATCTTTTAAACAAAGTCTGTATGATACTCTGCCATAAATCACTCAAATTTCAGTGCTGTTGTTAATCCGCTGCCCCCGACGTTTCTCTTCCAGGAAACCTCGCGTCTTCAATTGGCCACTCTCCAAGTACCAAACTCCTTCACCGTAACACGTCGGCTTCCCACGCGCCGCTGTTGCGATGCGTTTTCTCTCGCTGGCAGTAGACCCACTCTTCTGCTTGTAACACAAGGGTTCACCCCTCAGGTGGAAACTCTCTTCATCACCTGCTTTGTCAGTGAGGACAGAAACCTTCGCCGACACGGCGGAATCAACCTACGCACACTTGCGCAAAACTTTCTTCATCTGTTGCTTACGCTCACTGGCGTAAGCTGTCTTCATCTCCTGCTGTGTCACTGAGGACAAAAGCCTTCGCCGACACGGCGGAAAGGCCTTACGCACACTGGCGCAAACTGTCTTCTTCTCCTGATTTCCCTTCTCCGCTGCTCGTTTGCATACCTTTCGCGCTAGATTGCAGAAAATTCTAATCGGCTCATCGGCGCACTGCACAGGCAAGGCATTGGAAAGGGCGAAACGTTTCGACAACGATCCGCGACACGTGACGCTACTCTACATTAGCTCGCCCATTTCCTTCTATATCATTTCAGGGCTTGCTCAGCGGCCGATGTGATGAGTTTGGTCGGTGAAACTACGCTTCCAAGGGGGAGAGACGGCGCGCCGGAGGAGTTTTTGGATGCTTGTTCTTCTACTTTAGCGTCGACCTTGACACGTCTCTTCGGTGCCCGGAATCGCCACCATCGCCAGAAATCGGCGGCGCGCGCCTCTCAGAGCGCTCGTTTTTGACAAACTTCCGACCACTAGATGGGCTGCACAGATCATTCAAAGCTTCGGAGAACAAGCTGTCGTGTTCACGTAAGGGGCTTTGCCGAGAAATAACGACCCTGCACCTTTGCAATAAAGGCACTAGAAGTGAAAGTTTTAACAAGTAGCGTGCTGTCATTGCGGGCTTTTATTCATGGTCACTTTGTTGAAATTGAAGCCATAGCTGGTTCGGTTGCTTTGAACCATTTTGATGAGTTAGAAGGCGCCCTGCGCAAGTTTCACAACCAGCATATTCGTGCTGGTGGTCCAAGTGACAAGTTGTACCACAACAATCTGCCTGAGTGTGCATAGGTTGATTCGTATGGTGTGTGGTATCATAGAAGCCGCAAGTTTTTGCCTAGAGAAGGACGTTGCAGCTTTTGCAAAAGATTGAAAGACACCTTGCGTATGCATTACTTCCCCCAGCAAAATAGATACAAAATAAAGCGCATGGGTGTTTTCAGAAGCCCGAGCAACAAAAATCGCATTGATCTTCTGCAGAAGGCAAAGATTGCCTGTTACAAGTTCAAAGTCCTCCTTTTGAAAGGAAAAACGTAGTTGGAGGCAGAACCTAAAAAATGCACAGCTAAGTTAAAAAAATTACGTGAGAAGACACTCGAAGGCATCCCTCGCGATACAAACCTCACTGAAGCACAGCAGCTCATTCTAAAAAAATGCGTGGCTGCTGGTAGGACTGGCAGTAAGAAAAGCCACCGAATCTCCGACATTTGGATCCTGCTCTGCTTACGTTTTCATATATGGTCACCAACAGCGTTTAAATTCCTCATTGAAAATGACGTGCTGTATCTGCCATCAGTCCACACTATATGCCATTATGTTTAGATAATAGGTTTCAAATCGGGATTTGACAAAATGTTTTTTTCTGCCTTTGAAAGAACAATGAAACACATTAGCCAGTTCAAACGACATGGAATTGTGATGTTTGATGAAATGCAAGTCCGGGAAAGCAAACGTGTAAACTCTTACACAATGACTTATATAAGGCTGGCGTCTGACACGGTAAACACAGAAGACCTCGCTGATCATCTCCTGGTTTTCATATATTGCCCTTTCGGTGACAGCTACGCCCAACCTGTAGGAGTGTTTGCAGCTAAAAGTGCAACAACAGGAACCACTCTTGCTAAACTGCTCCTTCAAGTTTTGTCCTTGAAAAAGCTGGCGCCATAATATTTGGTTTTGCATGTGATGGCGCAACTACAAACAGGATCACGTGGGATATTCGAGCAATAAGTGGTAGTCGTTCCGATAGCTGTAAATTATTCAAGCACCCGCTAGATCCTTCAAGAAGCATATTCGCTTTTTCTGACACGCCGCACTTGTTCAAGTGTGCATGAAATAGACCTCAGCAGCAGAGGTACTTCAAGAAGAATGGGCAGTGTAATAAAAGGAAATACTATGCTGAAGTTTACAAAGAAGACCAATCGAATAAGGGGGACCTGAAAGTCAGTTCGAAAATAATGCATTCTCATATTTACCTGTCACATTGTGAAAAAATACGTGTGAAGTTAGGCATCCAAGTGTTCAGCCGCTCGATGGCAGCGGGTATTCAGTTTTACAAAGAACAACGAATGCGCAATTTCATAACATAGGAAGTGAGACAACGCGAAAATTTATAGTGTTCCTTAATAATTGTTTGATTCACTGAACCAAAGATTTCCAGCAGAAGGCATCAAAAACAGAAGTCGAGACTTAACAGGCATCGAGCAAGGTATCCTGTGGCGTGAGAGCTGAGAGAGTGAAGTGGAAAGTGAACCCATTACAAAGAACACGTTTTTGACGAAAAGCACATGCGACGCGCTGCATGTAACCTTGAAGTCTACAAAGGAACGCTGTGACGTGCTGCAGAATAATTACTGGGTTAGATACGTTCTTGCAAGCTAAATGACTTAAGATCCAATGGAGCGGTTCTTCAGTAAGATAAGGCTGCCAGGAAAGCAAAACGACCACCCCTCTATGCCAACGCTCTTGCAGCATCACCAAACCTTGTCAATTTACAGCTTGATCCTACCTCCGAAGTACGGTAACTGCAAGGATGTTGATGGCGAAAAAGCCTTGTTACAATCATCATGTTTCAGGAACCTCATCAGCAGTAATGAAACCGTGCATCACGCCCCAGTTTCGTAAATCAGATTAATAAGTAAAAACTAGATGACATGGTAAAAGTGGACGACTGGGAATGGGAAGACATCCTGGGGCAACAGGAAACAGATTGCGTGCAAGTCACGGATTGCATACTTTGTTACGTTACTAGATTTGTGTGTAAAAAATTGCGAAAAGCAATGACGTGTTCTACTTGTTTATCGGATCTTAGAGCAAAAAGCGGAACTTCGGCCAAAGCAGCTCTGACAAACGGCAAGAACAGCAAGGCCTCACTCATCTAAATGGAGGCATATTCAATTTGTTTAAACAGAATGATGAGTTTTTTATTGAATATACTGATATCAACACAGTTTACTGGGACACAATATATATTGTGCTTGACACATATACGCTGACGTTCCCGTGTGCTGAACACAAAGAAGAGGTACTTGCACACCTGCTCCACTATTACGCCAGCATGCGCATGAGGCAGCATTGCAAGCATATTAGCACAACCATGAAGAGGCATTCTCAAGAAAAAAAAAAAGAAACAGGCGAAGCTGCTGTCGTCCTAGGAAGGTGGTCTTCCATATGGGTATTGTGAAGTTTCAGATTTTTCGCACTTCGTGAAACGGTGCTGATTCGCAGTGGGCCTGCATGGCAACCTAGGTACTAAGAAAACGTGGGCAATAGTACAATTTTTGCCACTTTCTAAGTGGCGGATTCACAGCCGTGCTCACTGTACTGTCCACCGAAGTACTGGCACTAAAGGTGTTTTTTTTTCTGCTTACGCCATTGCATGTATGTGTGGTCTTTTTTACCCACGTGGAAAAAAATTTACTTGTCAGAGGAGAACTCGTTCACGGCGATTCCAACGGCATCACCTCATTTGCCGTCTGCTTTAGAATAGCCTATTTATGCTATATTCAGAACTACATATACGAAGCGGACAATAAATGATTATTTTCGTTAGCTGCTCAAGCACTCTGAATGATTTATTTAGTACTCCTGGTTTCGCCTAGCTTGTAGTACGCTCTTGTGGTAACTGTTGAGACGAGCAATACATGAAACAATTGGAAAAAAGTCGGAGTATTCAACCACCAAACACGTACGCACGCGACCGGCTTTCATGCTCACCTGGGTTTACATACCTGTTAAATCCACTGAAAAGACTTGTCATTGCACAAATGCAAGACGCAAAAATGGTGCAGTACTTACCCAAAACCACGAAATACACCCATTGCCATAACGTAAGATTATATTCACGCCCGTATGCTCAATGCACTTCTAAGTTTCATTGGTTCTTTTTATTCTTCCGAGCGAGTGCCTGTCTGTCCATAATATAATTACCTGTCCTCCACCATCTTCGCTGTCGTAAACCACTGGCTGTCGGTAATCCGGAGAAAATTATCGCAATGTTCACTATCATAAGCCAGCTTCCAAATGCCGAAAAGTAAGTACCTAATTGCTCCTATTGTTTATACCACTGCTGCTTTAACTTGTGCACAGCAGAGGAGGATAGAACAACTGAACGGCGAGTTTTCATACTGCCACGGTGTAAACAGCGCACTCCACGCATATAGCGTCCCTAGCAGCGTCGCGTACGTAAAAGCGCGGCGTCTTGCTTAGAGCGCGTGAGCAGTCTTTCTGCTCCCTGACTTTTCACGTGCGCAACGCCGTTACGGACGCTACGCAAGCAGCTCGTCCTCTATAGTACTTGTGCCGGCCACGGTTGCGTGGAAGGCGCTGCGACATGGGGGCCGAGAGGAGAAAAGAGGCGATCATTATGTGGACGCGCCGTTGGGCGGAGTGTCCACACCTAAATTATTTTCCTTACACTGTGGTTACACTGTAGGCAAGCGAAGAATGGCCAATTGGTAGACGGCCCCAGACCAATAGGGGAAACAGTGAAAAGTGGCTGCGCAGAGTCGGAGTACGCCGTTCACCTCTGCACACGCCTTTGTTGCCAAACCCCGCGAGCCTTTGTTCACCGCACCTCGTGCTTGTGAGCCACCCGCATTGCGGAAGAGTTCTCACTGTGAGCCAGACTGAGAAATAAGTGGTATATGTCTCGACCGCTGCCGACAAGATAATGTGGCGGCATGCTGTCGCAATACGTGTGTATGGACAGACGATAGCATCGTGTGTACTATAACTGCAGACTACCAAGCGGCTGTCTAGCCAGGCTTGTTGTCGCACGAAAGTATACGTTAAGCGAGCTGAGGAGGTGGCAGCCAGGCACAGCCTGATCACCATTCCTCTGTGAATTTTGTTTCACTTTAATAAAGCTGTTTCTCTCTATATATACGTTAAGCTGAATGTTGACGAAATGACAGAGTTCTTCTTTAGCCGATTTCTTGGAGGATGGGGAGAGCAAAGTGCGAGAACGAAGAGGTGGAGACAAGACATGCACCTGAAGAAGTCCGAACTCGGCGCAACACCGGTCGTGACGATGAGCTGAGCTGAAATTGAGAGAAACGGCGGCTTTTTACGCTCAAACATCGGCTCCTCACTCAGAGTGGCTGGCGACTGCTGGAGTTACGGAGATCGTGAAAGCCAGCGCATGACCAGCAACCAGCACACCTATCGTCAGAGACTGACCGGGGCACGTACATCCTACTACAGTAGAAAATTGGTTCCACATCCTGCTAACTAGAACTACTAGCCGGAGGTCGTATGGCGACTCATGTACACACAGTGAAGCACAAGTGAGTCCCTGTTCCGTTTTCATCGTGAGCACCTGGGCGTCTACGGTGACGAGAAGTCAGAGGGCAGATGGGGCTATTGTGGACCAGGAGTCAGATCGTAATGAGGCATCGGCGGACACGACTGGCGCACGCGTGGTTGCTAGTGAAGCACCGATCCTACTGTTAAATTTTGATTGAAAAAAACTAGAAATAGAGGGTTGGAAGGTCCAAATTGAGCTACGAAAATTGAAGCTTCAATCTCAGACAAACGTTGAGGTAGAACAGAGTGACAGATCGGGTTTGGCGCGGTATGCGGATAAGTTGCGAGCAGTTCTTCCGCCAATACCGGTTTCCGATGAGCTGGTGCCTGCCTGGTTCCACAGCGCTGAAAATATGCGTAGAAATTGCGGTATTACCAAAGACGTTCAGGGTGCTATCATTTTGCCGTTTTTGAATGAGAAAGCCTGGAAATTGGTAGTAAATTAGGCTGAGTAGCGAGTCTTTTCTTACGAGAAGGTTCGTGGCCTCATCCTACAGGAACTGAAGCTCACCACTGAGGAATACGAACGCCGTCCTAACAACTGTCGGGAGGAAGATGAGACGTGGGGGGCAGTTCGTCCATTGGCTTGATATTCTACTTGACTATTAACTTCGTAGTTGGGGGATTAAAACACTACAATAGCTACGTGCTTTATTGATTTCCGACCATGTTAAACAGCTAATGAATAAAGACATGCGGACATACGTCCTACAGAATGAGACAGCAGAGTGGCTCAGGCCCCAGCCTCTAGCGAAGAAATATGACGAGAGCACAGAGAGCAGAAGATTGGGTAAAACCACTGTTGCTAAATTGAAGAAAGGAGAATCGCTTGATAACCACGCAGCGGATCAGCTATCGCTAGGAAACGAGAAGACGACTCTCCGATGCTATGCTTGCGGGGAAAGCGGACACTATCAACGGCAATGCCCGCAAACGACACCAAAAACATCGGCGTCAGATAGAGGGCTTGAAGTACACCCACCCAAATGGTTCACGGCAAGGGCAGTGTGCGAACTTATGACAGGGGGCAAAGTTACAGGCATGAATAGTCCCAGGCAGCACACCGGCATTGGACCGATCTTGGACCCGCATTGGCTAATGTCGGCCGCAATATTGGGCCATGATCGGCATCTCGGCCAAGTGCAACTTCTTCCGTTGTAGGCCCGAAGTTCAAGCCGACCTAGAGCCAACGTTCTGCCATTTCATTTGCGAATATCCAGGCAACGCCGACCCACTCTACACATGCCGATGAAGGCCCGTCCTTTCACCGACGTAGTTGCCAACATACATCCAATATAGGACCATTCTCGGGCCACTTTATTGCCAATGAAATGCCATTCTTACTCCAGTATTCGCTTTACGATGAATATCGGCTACCATTGGCTTGCCAATATTTCACCGTTATAAATATGGGCTTTTTACTACTGGCGTTCCTTAGCAGGTAAACTTTAAATTACACTTTCAGAACTTGCCCTAGCAGCTTACAGCAGCCCCGTACGAGCTTCATGGTGCAGTATACTTCAAGGCGACTGACCACTGGATGACTAGTGTATAAACAGTACGATTCCACTAAATCATTCATTTTCGCCTTTTTTCTTCCATTGCCTATTACCCTCCCCACATGTAGAGCATAAAACTGCACGAGTCTAGTTACTGTCTAGTTTTCTCCACACATTCCTCCTCAGTTTTATGAGAAATTGAGACATAGGCTGTTACAATTTTCATTAAGTATTAGTTAAAAATACGTTAACTAAAATAACTGCTCGGTGCAAATATTCGGCACTCAAGCAATCTATATATAAGAATACCAGAACACAATTTTCGTAACTTTATTTCTAAGTACACCAAGTCATCATTATCATCATCAGCCTGACTACGTCCACTGCAGGACAAAGGCCTCTGCCATGTTCCGCCAGTTAACCCGGTCCTGTGCTTGCTGCTGCCAATTTATACCTGCAAACTTCTTAATCTCATCTGCCCACCTAACCTTCTGTCTCCCCCTAGCCCGCTTTCCTTCTCTGGGAGTCCAGTTAGTTTCCCCTAACGACCAGCGGTTATCCTGCCTACGCGCTACATGCCCGGCCCATGTCCATTTCTTCTTCTTGATTTCAGCTATGATATCCTTAACCCCCGTTTGTTCCCTAATCCACTCTGCTCTCTTCTTGTCTCTTAAGGTTACACCTACCATTATTCTTTCCATTGCTTGCTGCGTCGTCCTCAACTTAAGCTGAACCCTCTTAGTAAGTCTCCAGGATTCTGCTCCGTAGCTAAGTACCGGCAAGATGCAGCTGTTATATACCTTTCTCTTAAGGGATAGTGGCAATCTACCTGTCATAATTTGAGAGTGCTTGCCAAATGTGTTACACCCCATTCTTACTCTTTTAGTTACTTCAATCTCGTGGTTCGGCTCCGCGCTTAATACCTGCCCTAACTAGACATAGTCTATTTCAACTTGCAGTGCACTATTACCCATCTCGAAGCGCTGCTCTTTTCCGAGGTTGTTGTACATTACTTTCGTTTTCTGCAGATTAATTTTAAGACCTACCTTTCTGCTCTCCTTGTCTAACTCCGTAATCATGAGTTGCAATTCATCCCCTGAGTTACTCAGCAATGCAATGTCATCAGCGAAGCGCAGGTTACTAAGGTACTCTCCATGAACTCTTATCCCTAACTGTTCCCATTCTAGGCTTCTGAAAACCTCCTGTAAGCACGCGGTAAATAGCATTGGGGCGATTGCGTCCCCCTGCTTTACACCCTTCTTGATTGGTATTCTGTTGCTTTCTTTATGAAGCACTATGGTAGCAGTTGATCCCCTGTAGATTTCTTCCAGGATGTTTATATATACTTCATCGACGGCCTGATTCCGCAGTGTCTGCATGACGGCTGATATTTCTACTGAATCAAACGCCTTCTCGTAATCTATGAAGGCTATGTATAGTGGTTGGTTATATTCTGAGCATTTCTTTATTACCTGATTGATAGTATGATGATGATAGTATGATTCATGAATGATAGTATCAAGTCAAACCATTTATTTTTCAGTTCAACTTTTCAAGTTACTGCTGTTCAGTAATGTACCTCAAACTAGGAGGCGAGTTAAGCAAGGCTCTATTGGGCATAGGGTTGGCCAGGGCAGCAGAGGTGGGGCGATGATTTAGAGCCTGCAGCAGGAGATGAGGCAATGATGGTGGGCTGCCCAGGGTCCTGATAAGCAGCAATTGGTAGGAAACCAACCATCACAGGCTGTCGCAGATCTCTGATCTGAGGGGCAGCAGTGATAGGGCTGCAAATCTATGAACACATGTGTGAAGTGCCTTTCCTAATCTCCATCGAGGCCAACAAACTTCAACAGCCACGTCTTGATGAAACGCTGAGCCTTTTCAAACACCTGCATACGTGAATAGAAATAAACACCTCAAAATAAGTTCTAAGCACTGCAGTATAACATATATGCAAGCTAAAACAATGAAAAGCAATGACAGCAGACGGTATAAAGAACTATCCAGATCAAATGCCATGTGGCCATTATGATAGAAATAAACAAATACTTCAACAGTCATTGTGCAAAAAAAATCTGCCACAGACCAAAATATTTAGGAATATGTTTCAATGAAAGTTGATTAAAACAAGCTTGTTTGACTGATTTAAAGATAAACATAAGGTCTTTCATGAATTCTAAACATGACTTACAGGGTTGCAAGCCAGGTGAAGAAGTCTGCAGCTATAGGCTATGGCTGTATAAATTTATAACAGGACAACAAGACACACGACCACACGAACTTTCAACTCTGGATTGTTCTTGGGCACACATCAGCTAATACTGCACAAGAGGATGACTGACCACCAGATAGACAACACAAGATGAAAGAATCTAGCAAACCTAATTTCAGCACATAAAAAAACAAGAACCCTATGTTTTGCACAAATTAAGTTAAACAGAGGCACTTCAGCATCGAGTTTTCACCGCGAGAGTATCTTTTATAACAGTGCAGAGGTGTATGAACGTGGCCCTGCACAAGTGTTGTGGGCAACGCAGCTTTCCTTTACACGCAACTGTTTACAAAAAAAAAAAAAAAAGACTACCTGCCTATCGTTTCGTTCACTACACGCTGTGGCATCAGATAGAGTTTGGTGGTGACGGTCAAATGGACGGACGCATGGAAACTTTGTTAGTCTTGATGTTCACTACTCAACGCTCATCGGGCCAGATAAAAAAAAGTTTACACAACCGTTTGTTGCAAAATATGCTCGTTTATTTCCGGCTAAACACCGTTTAAACTCGACTGTTTGGCTCTGGTTTTCACTGGTGGCTGTCTTCACTATTGAATAATATAGCTGACACGTGCCATCCGGTGTAGAAACGAGGCAAACAGCACTAAAAAGGAGAGCGAGAGCACAATTTTTCTAGGCTGACCGCTTGGATGCAACGCTGCCTCTTCTGTCTACGTTCTCCCTTTCCTCTACACGTCCTCCTCTTTACATACTGTTGCGCTTGAATACGCAGCAGTACCGCCAGTGCCATTTGGCTTTTTTTTGAGAGAAATATATTTCCGTAGTGCACAGAGAACGTTTCAGAAGGAAGATATAGCATTGATTAAAATGTGTGGTTTAACGTTCCAAAACCACCATATGATTGTGAGAGACGCTGTAGTGGAGGGCTCCGGAAATTTCGACCACCTGGGGTTCTTTAACGTGCACCCAAATCTGAGCACAAGGGCCTGCACCATTTGCGCCTCCATCAGTAAAGGAAGATATAGCAGAGAGATAGAACAGAGCGTGCACTTGCAGCCAATTTTATAGCACAGATGGCGAGAATATATATACAGTCAAGGGGGCGAGGAGATCACACATAGAAGAAAGGATAAATGATGGCGCATGCGCCGAACCACCTTATTCCAGTCTTAAAATAACAACTTAACTAAAAAGATACCTGTATTCGTTATTCGACAGATTAACAGGTATCCACAAGTTCAATATCAGTGGAGAAAATTGGGGTTGACGTTTATTTTTAAATTTCGTGATGCTCAAATTGTGAAAATGTATTGTATTTTTGCAACATTGGCTTGATGAATATTTCTGAAACTTCTTATCTTAGATCCACCACACCGACAGAAGACAGTGTACTTAATTTTGATGAATTCGTATTTACGTAAGACCCAGTACACGCGTTTGAATTTCATGATGTCGCGTGGTGTCGTGTGAAAAGATCAAAGCGGCATCTTCACCCACATTTTCTTCTCGCGCGTTTTCTCTCTTACCAAGCATCGTTTCGTAGTACAAGTGGTATTTCCTGGATTGAGAAATTGTACTTGACTAATACGTGAAAAACGTTTTTGGTTTTAGTGTCTTTTAAAGGTGTACCGAGACAATTTTGAGACATCGCCAAAGCGACATTTTTAGTTTCCTCTGTACGCAAATAGTATTACCACTTAGCACACGATAGTCAGCCAGCATGCATAAGATAGTCTGATTTTAAAGTTTTCGTTGCAAAGTATTGACAGGCCATGCAGTGGACATTGTCGTGATGAGTCAACAAGGTTCCCCCCGAGTTTTCAAACGGAGTTTCCGTGCAGCCTAAATCACAGAAATCACTGTCACGGTCAATAGGGATAATTCACTTATCGTTTATAAGTACCACGAGCAGATCGCTTATCTGCCATTAGTACGTAGCAAATTGCCAAGTTTCTGCAACGTCTCACTGCCTTGTCATGGTGCGGAGAAGCCAACCACTTGATATCAAAACTGAAAGTGTCTTTTAAAGGTAGCGGTATTAAAAATATATGCGATGCTTTCCCGGGCAACAAAGAACTCTCTTCTTTAACCCAATTGTTTTCTATAAAACAACAATTCCTTAATATTGAAAGTTCATCTCAGTACTCCTTTAGGTGATGTCAACAAGATGAATCGGGACTAATATCAGATGGTTTCGCAGTACGTATTTCGGTACATGCACGATTACCGGATCAATTGTGAAGGCAACAATATTAACGAATGGATGCTAGATGACAGTCGGTCTAGAGGCGCTCGCTCCGTGCTTTTATGGGCTAAGCAGCCACTGCGAGTATAATATAGTTGTTTTTATACAGTGTCAGCGCACTTCGCATGATGGCGTCGATAGCCAACTCTTCAGAACGCCTTTTGCCGCATACGCATTGCATTGTACTTCAGCTGTACCCGGCCACTTTCTCTAACCAACGACTTTTCCATTTGTAGGAAGCCGTGAGAGTAGTAGAGGTGTGTGTTGGCACAGCCTGCATGTTTTGGCACTCATGCATTAAATAATGAATATGCACACGCAACAACACAAAGATCTTTTTGTCAAGGCTTGAACACACTTTATTCGCTGAATTCGAAATTGCTTGAGGCTTGTGTGGTTCTATTTATCATTTAGGTGAACGTTAAACTTTCCATGCAAATCCTTCCATCCCAAAACCTTCCACTATGGCGTCCTTCATTAACATATCAGTGAAATAACTTCCTCGAACAGAAATCTTGACAATTGCAGTCGATTCTTGAGCCATTCATTGAAGATTCCCTGCGTCTGGCCTGTCTTGAAAGTGTGAACAAGAGTCACGCAGAAAGGTTAGCGCTAATTCGGGAAATTTTCTCTGAATTCTTCTAGTTAATTGTATAAATGTAAATAAATGAAAATGACATGCCATCTGGCTTTGCTTACAAGCCCATACAAAAACATTTCCGGTTAGAAACAATGTCGCTACTTCAGCTAAAAGCATCACGACAGAGTTTTGCCAAGAGCGCTTTTTTTTCCTTCAGGTGCTATAAATATATAATAGTTCTAATGAAAAAATTTTATAATTCTCTGAAATTGTATTGTTCCCCTGCGTCTCTGGCGACCTATATTGCACATGAAAATGTTTCACATTTTTCATCGGCATTGAAGATTGCATGTGGGATTGTGTGGGCTTGGGTTTTTTTTTTCTTTACTACAACAACTTTTCAAAACTGTATCACAACATGCTCTTTCATGTTCCTAAATTTTGTGTTTTCACTTTGAACAAAGAATATTTTTATTAACATTCTTATTACTATTGCTATTACTCCTGCTATTGCGAGTGCTATTCACACCTACTTGTGAAAAATAGTGACCATCCCTATTATGTTTTTACTTTCACCTTTTTGAAGGACTTATTTCAATAAACACGAAACGTGATACATTGAACAAAAATGTGCAAAATTTATCATTTTCATGGGCACTGGTGGCCGGCATGTGGATTCAAAGTAAACGTTCCTAAAACTATTTTTCTCAGGAAAAAAGAAGATTACGTTGTCTGACATTTCGTCTGCCAGTTAGTGACGGATCATGTGGCCGAGCCTTCTGAACACGACACACAATGGTACATGCGTGCAGAATGGAATATTTATCAATTTACTCCTGTCTTGAAGTATCAGAAAGAGTTGTCATATATGTTTCCTACCATGTTTCTATTGCATTGGTATCATCAGGAAGTGCGACAGTAGAAATGAACCTGAGCATTATTTGAGTGCACTAGCCTTTTTTTCCAATGGACGGCGGCGAGTTAGTTTGGAACGAGATTGCAACGACAGGTATAAGCACAGCCTCCTTCCTATGTACATGCCGTAAAAAAAGCGAGATTGGCCGCAGGTAGATATCCTCGAGACAGTAAAAAGAGACAATGACTTGACTTAGATTAACAAACTGTGGTCTAAAAACTCTAATACTAAAAGTTTCACTGTCATCAGTTTCATTATTAATGAATAAAAATCAAGGTCCAAATTTCAATGTTAAATTTTGTGCTTAAACATTTTCCAGGGGTGTCACAGCCGAACTAGAATTTGGAGTAATTTTCAGAGCAGCAAAATTTTACTTTTGGAGCACTAAAACTCAAATTCGGAGCGGGTTACAAGCGAAAAAACATTCATACTTCAAGCAGGTTGAGAAAGAAGGCTTAATTCTGAATATATATATATATATATATATATATATATATATATATATATATATATATATATATATATATATATATATATATACGGTAGAAAAAGAGTTCGACAAATGTGCGAAAAAACACTAGTTTTACTAACGTTTCGGCAGGTGGGCCTGCCTTCGTTTTCACTCCGACGAAGGCAGGCCCACCTGCAGAAACGTTAGTAAAACTAGTGTTTTTTCGCACGTTTGTTGATCTCTTTTTCTACCGCATTTTCCACCGGATCCATTGAATTTCACCCCACCATATCTATATATATATATATATATATATATATATATATATATATATATATATATATATATATATATATATATATATATGCAAGCCATTAACATTCCCTGAATCATGCACATTGAATATGAGCACCTATATTTCAACAAAGTAGTATTTTCTTAAATCACACCACTCAGTAAACAATGATGAGGTCCACATTACAAGTCACCAGTCCTGTCAAATTGTTTGAGAATTCAAATTTGGATTTCCCAAGGTTGTGACCAAAAAATTCGTAAAACTGGAAAAAAACTGACTTTTTACAGCTGCAGAGATATCATATTGTACTCCAAATAATTTTGACAGTAACGTTTGTAGGCATCAGCGAGCATATTAGTTCTCACAAACATGTGGCATATACATACATCAGTCATTGAACAAACTGTGCAGTGTCTAGAGACTACAACTATAAGCCCCTTATAAATATTATAATGCTTTTCCGCAGGCCACCCATGTACTATAGCGAAGGTGGCTTAAGCGGTGTTTCTGCACAAATTAGAACAAGACCAAGAAATTTTCAAACCACAACCCCCCCCCCTCCATTTTTTTTTTCATGAAGAGGTTAGGTTGACGGCACAACTTTTTAGCTTGCTTGCAAGGTGCGTTTGACCAGATAAAGTAATAACGGCATGCGCCAGTTGGCCTCGCAATGGCACTGGATATCTATCGCATGGGGCGTTGCTATGGCAACTGACGTGGTCACGGCTTGAACTAAAGCTGGTAGTGTGCAGGCGCGATATGCTGAGAGTTTGTACACTTCCAGCTTTAGTTCCTAATGATTCCTAACATGCCATGGCCGCACTTGCTGACAAGAAAATTTATATTTCCAACGACGTGTTGCTGGCTACGGCAACACATCTTTTGTGTTGTAGTTGCTTCGTCCCACCGGTAAATATCTGCTGTAGTCAGCAGACCAACAGGCACGCGGCGTTGTTACTTCATTTGGTCAATCGAGTTTCGTGAGTGTCTTGACCTAATGAGCAGCTATCTTGCACAGCGGTTTAGGGTTAGCGTCTGCCCGCATAGATTCATGATGCAAACTACATGTGGCTAAAGTGGTCTCCATTTCTCGCTAAAAATAGGGCAATTGAGAAAATTTTGAGGCTGGTGGGGCATTTCGGCGCAGTGTGGCGCGATTTCGGAAAATTCCATGGTTTCCGCACAGCTCGGCGGACAAAGAAGAATTTCATCAAATCGGCCTAATCAACGCAGCTGTTGCACCTCTGCGTTTGAGCATCACGTAGCCAATTTCAAAACGTCTTTTTCGTATTTTCACGAAATTGGCTCAATGAAATTTTCCAACCATCGTATGCTAGATCTAGCACTCACTGAATACAATGTACTTCATTTTTATTGAGTAGAAGCTATGTGGGACTCCCTAGAGGACGCCTTCAATATTTCGTACGTCACTGTGTTTGGCACGGCAATATCAGTGAAATCTCCACCCAAATTTTCGTCTTGCATGCTTTCTCCGTTGCCGAGCGACATATCGCGCAAGAGAGGTGTTTTTGGGATCACGAAACTACAGTTACTAATATGCAAAAAATTGTTTTGCTCTTTGTGTCTCTTTAAAGAAAATGTAAGCGTACTGCACTTTATGACAGAACTGCTGCAGAAATTAAACCTTCAGTTTTTAGAACTAAGGTTAACGCATTCCTCAAATGGGGGTGAGACGGCTGAAACTAATTGGGAGCAGTTTTAGAGCAGCGAAATTTCAATTTTGCAGCAGTTAGTAGCCTTTACTAAGTTGTCCTGGGAGCTTAAAAATACCTATGTTCAGCAATGGGGGGGGGGGGCACCAGTGCATATTTTAATTGGCTTATAATACACCTTTCTCTGAAACAGATTTTGAAGGAAGTTTTTAAACAGATTATCGCTAGGTATGAACTGCACTACCTTTTTACATAACACACACGTGACCTATCTAACCCTCGTAACACATGAAATAATATCTAAAAAAGGTTTTGTTGAAAGCTAAGTTCTGCAGAAACATTAAAAAGAAAACACATATCACACTCAAAAAGAATAAGAAAAATTGTGATTGCACAAGAATCTTAGGGACGTAAAAGTGGTCGTTCGATTAAAAAAAGCCTGGTATGATAGCATCAAGAGCTTTTAACAAACAAAAGCATGCTGCACTGCCGTTCGCGGCCACCTCATGCAGGACCACCTCCAAGAGTGCAACGTGAGAGCCAAGAAATCTCGCCGCATAGACTATCTCGGAAAGCACGTGCATATGGCACTAAGTGATTAGCGAGTGATACTGATAACGCCTCTCCATGTGAGCAACCACGCACTATTATTACAGCACAAGTTGGTCAAATTTATATTTTTTTCAATATCTATAGGTCATCACCGTCGATAATGAACTCCTAATAATACATCGACTTGCGATTGCTGCCTGCACCGCTCTTTGACTCGCGTAAAGTGCTTGTGCACCACAGGTGAAAAAATCCCTGTCCATGTAAACAGACCGCTGATCATAGAGAGGCACGTTTTATTGCAAAAAAGAAGAAAGGAAAGAAAACAAAGTGACACTTCCGCCGACTGAAACACCGACTGAAACACCGAAGCCAAAAGCTCGTGTAGCCCAGGGCCGGCACGCATGCAGCGACACCTCTTTAAGCACTTGTTGCGAGTTCCGATTACTAAACAAAGCAGTCGCGAATCACCATTAATGAAAACTTTGCCAAGTGATTGCCGATGCATAATGTGTCACGAATAAAGCACCCAACTGCCCGTTAATATAATTTACATTGGTTTGAACGCTCGTTTTGTCACCGCGGCTTCGCATGTAACCAAGTGTTTTTCTCTACCTGCAGACACTGATGTGCGTATTTCATTTGCGATGGCTTTTTGTAAACTCCAAATTCAATGAGAACTCGCCTGTCTAAGTAAATTAGTAGCTAATGGGTGTCGACCGGGAATAGGTTGCATACCTTTTGCCGCTCACGGAACCAATTTTGAGAACCCATGTGCACGTGCCAGAGCATCCGCGAGACGCATTGGATCCAGGGTCAAAATAACTCCACGTTTACAGCTACTCGCTCACAGCAAACGCGTACTCGTAGGTGAACGCATGCAGCAGCGTCAACATGAAAGCCAGAATGCCTGGAGGAACCCGCAATGCACGACATAGAACAGGAAAGTTAACCCCGCTATGCTTGCCACCCAACTCGGTGGTTTTCGCTAGCCGACATTGGCGCTAGAACACACAGCCTTGCTAGTAGAAGCAGGACGCTCGATGCACGGCAGCACATTTTTGTGGGGTCATGCATAGTTTCTTAAGTGCAAAGATTATGGCGGCACCATGGGAGCCTTTGTCCCTAGAAAGATGGAAAGTGAAAAAAAAAAACGCAATTGGGTGCGTCTTATTAGTCAAACTCGCCATTTTCCCCCCACTGAAGCTGAGGTTGGCATCAAAATTCTAGCTTTCGAGGTTGTTTCGGTGCAGTTCGGTGCAATTTTCTTGATTACTATGCTTTTAGAGCAGCTTGGCGCAAAAAAAAACGGAATTGTATAAAAAATGCGCAATGTGAGCAGCTGTCTTGCTCCTTACCAATGCATGTGTGTTGGCAGTACCTACGCAGGTCGCAATAGCCTCTTTTGCCTTACACATCAGCTTATTCCAAAGATGAATTGACTGCATCTTTGGTACAGGAGGCTGTGTGCAAGTCATGTGTGCACAAGGTATTGAACAGTGCTTATGCTCAGACCCAGAGGTTTTCAACAGCAGGGTTTCAACAGCAGATTATGTGGTCACTAGATCCTGCGAAAAGTTGGCGAGATGAATCAAGCATTTCAGCAAGTTCGAAGTCTGTGAGAAAAATCATTAAAGCTGCTTTAGCCTGCTGCCCTACGTTCAAGTTTTTATTGATACAAGCTCTTATTAGTACATGAAAATACACAACACTTGTTAGACTTGTTCATAAGGTGGCGCACGATTAAGAGTGTCGCATGATGCGGCAGTGGTATGTACGGCTCTCAAGAAGCTGGGCAGCACTTGCACACTTGTTAAGCTCGGGGCAAGAGGCAAAACCAAAAATAAAGATGAATGTGGTCAAAAACACCGAAGCTCTCCCATTCCTTGTTTTACAGGAGTAGTGTACAAGATTCCTCAGACATGAGCCAACAGTTATATTGGTCCGACTGGTAGGAGCATGTTAGATTACGGGGGCACCAGAAGAAATGCGAAAAGAATATCTGAATACCAACTTGTTCGCTTATTGAACACAGTGTCACTGAAAGCTACTGTTTAACAACATCAGTGGTGCAACAGCCGAAATACAACTTGTAGAAATTTCTGGAGCAGCAAAATATTACCTTCGGAGCACTAACATGTAAATTTCGAGCAGGTTTTAGGGATAAAAATATGCAATTTTCATCACTAGATACCATTTTTTGAGCAGTATAAAAAAGAAGGCTTACATTTAAAAACAAAATACGTGTAAACCATTCGACATCACCGAAACTGTGCAGTGTAAACATGAGCACTGCTATTTCAATGAAAGTGGTATTTTGAACCACCCCACTGAGCCAACAATGATAAAGCCCATATTGGCATTTGCTGTGCCTGTAAAATCATTTGACAGGCTCTGCGAACTTAAATATGGATTTGCCAAGCTTGCGACCATGAAATTTGAGAGATTTCTGAAAGCGAAGAGCACAGGTGGTGAAAAAAAACGAAACAAAAAAAATTGGTGCACAATTTTAGTTTGCTTTTTTAGGGAAGAAATGTCATACACAGCTCCAAATTATTTCCAGTAGCATATTTAGACATCAGTGATTACACTGATACTCATTATTAGGCAGCATACAAACGCATGAGTAAGTGAACATTATGTGCAGTCTCCCGTGACTAGGGATAACAGCCCCTTCCAAATCTCAATACGCTTTACCGCAAAGCGGAAGTGTGAAATGGCAAAGGTGGCCTATTTAGGAGTCCCTGCACGGGTTAGAATCCCAAGCCAAGTTATTGTCTAATCACTACATCTCCCCTTCCCCAACTTCCCATCTTGTTTTTTTTTTCACCGTGGGGTTAGGTATTGCTTCGGCTCTCCCTTTAAGGCGCGTTTGACCAGGTAAAGTAACAACGCCGTGCACCCGTTGACCTAGTGACCGTACCGCAGATGTCCATTGCCAGGACCGAGGCCGGAACGACGCAACTTCAAGACAAAAAAAAAAGGAGAGGGGGGCTCAGATCTTTCAATGAAATAGAGAGTGTCCAGTTTTTTAAGCTTTATTCAGAAACTGTGCAATACTTCACGGCAGCTCTTGGAAGATGAATAAGTTTTCTACTCTTACCAAGTTTTCGCCTGTAGATCAAAACAGCATTGATAGGAAGTGACAGTGGCTATGGGCCTATCCTACAGACGTAATCTATAAGCAAAGAACCCTGTGAGCTTAGGGCGTAGATGGCAGAGGCGTTGCCAAAAAATTTTTTTGAAGGGGGCGCCACCTTGATTAGAATGGGTCCCAGCTAGGCAAGTAGATGTGGTAGACCGTTATTTTCTGCACCCCTATATTTCATAGGAAAATATTGGGAGGGCAGAGGCACGGGCCTGGTGTGCCGCCCCTTGGCTACGCTACTGGTGGATGGAAACCAGTGGGGTCTAGTACACACATTAAGAAGCAGAGCCGGGGAGGAAGGTGGGAGTGGCCAGGCTACTGTTAGGTTACCTTGGCAAGAGAAGTACCTCTAACTGGAGCGGCACACGTATGATGTAATAAGCAAGGATTCGTCCAAGGTGCTGGCCGAACACAGACAAGCAACTGACATATAATGGACTGGAATAGGGTGAAATCACCAAAATAAAGGGAAAAGAATTGGACTTCCGGGATATATCCAGACTCAATTCGGACAACAAATGGGCACAATTTTGAGGGTAATGACAATGACAGCAACTTCCCCTAGATATACACACCTACACCCTATTTTGAAATATACATAATTGGACGGTTCGCACATTCATTTTTAGTTGTGAGCGTGGCTCCCGTGCGGAAACCTAAATGTTTCGCTTTTATGCAAGCATTCATGGTCGGTGCTCATGTTAACCCCATAGTTGAATAAAAACCACAACACAAAAAGAGAGAAGTGCCAGTGGCACTGCAAGCCGCCGTGAGAGTACCCTCACGTATGTAGCGCACTGTGGCATGCCGCCGGTAACTTTTGCTGTCTTTCCGAATTGTGTAGTCTGCAGAAGTCTGCACACATGAAGCCAGAGCAAAACAACGCTGTTCGAAAATGAATACACTGCAAAGTCATGGACAAATCACACATGCAACTGCCAGCTTTCCTTTGCCAGTGCGAGGTGAGATCACGTGACCCAACCCTGCACGTCACAGCGATTGCAGCACTCGCGTCTTCGGTGCGAGTGCTGCATGGTAGGCCTCACGCACAATATGTTAGGGAAACTGCCTCACCGACCCTTGGTACACTGGAAGGTGCAGCAAGCAATACAGGAAAACAAGAGTGGTCGGTGCAGGGTGAATCAGTGGTCGAAAAGACAGTGACAAGAGACTTTTCAAAAACAGTCAACCATAGATTCTTGGCTTTCTAACCCATTTGTAAATAGTGTAAATAAACATCTTGTATATTATAGAAACGAAAAGTCAGTTAATCGCTGAATCAAACCCTTTTATAACATACTCTGTCCTGTCATGCAAGTTTTGGTTCATGTCAAACATTAGTTGGCAAAACAATAGAGCTCATTCAAACTCACTTATACCTACTTCGCGCCTGGGGATCATTCTGACCCACCAAAATTTTCTTGAGCCAGGCTCGCTCGGCCTCAAGCTCACTAAAATAATACTCACCCTTACTCATTCAAGCACATGGCTTAATTTGAGTATGAGCGAGTCTCGACTAAGTCAACTCATAAGTGAGTTGCTGACCCAAGGTGTCAAGTTAGGGAGACGATCAGAGAGCCCCCAAACTTAATAGGCTAGATTAAATCGATCAATCAGATAGATACTATACAGACCGACTGAAAGACAGATATGGTTAAGGTGCTTTTAGTTCGCTAAAAAATGCACTGCGTTATAGAGCAAGTGACTACCAGAAGCTCAGCCCTTAAGGGAAGCTTCGCTTTGAGACTGCAGCTTTTGTGGTTTCTATGAATAGAAAGCACTTATGAGACATTTTGAAACTTGCCACTCTGTACTAGCACTGGCGTCCAAGTGATAGCCGACACACTGCCCTAAACAAGCCCTGGAATGCAAACAACAGGAACGGCACGAGAAAAAAAAAGTCCTTGTTATCATGGCAGGACGACAACACTTGCTAGGCTAGAAAAAGAAATAATTGGAAAACTGATGTATTTTTGAAACACCCGACAGCGTTGTACAGACCTTGTGTAAAATCTGCTGCCACCTAACAGACACCGAGCGCATTTCTGCAATGTTGAAGGCTGGGCGCGCTCCACCTGTGCCGGCACGGAATGTCCACATTAACAAGTGGTGCAGGCAGGGGCGGCAATGCCAATAAATTTTCGCGTGCCATGCTGCTCAGACTGAAGAAACTGGAATGCTAAAAAAATATTTGCAGGAATTCAACCTCTATGTTAGACTTCCTTGTGGCTGACGCAAAGGGCCAGATCTGTTGCTTATTTTGCTGCTTACAATAAATGCCTGTTTATGTTCTCCGTTGTATCCAGACGTGGAACAGCATAGGCACTCATCACAGCACGTTCTTTCATGCCATGCTGGAATGAAACAGTTTTTGCACCATGTGAATGCAGGCACAGACAAACCGGCCTTGTGCACGAGCTTCAAAGCTGCATCACAGCTACTCATGCTTGCCTCTGCTGCTGCTTACAGCATTACCTTGTCGATTACATTGCGATAACAATTACATATTAACCACGTAGCTTCTGCATGTCATCGTTTCTCATCTAATGAACTCGTTGTGCCCGAATATGTTGCTTATTGTTACTTGTTTATTGTGGAGTTAAATAAGGTAACATTTGGTGGTGTGGTTTGCACAAGTATTGCTTCACTATGTGTTCTTTTCAAGCATTCCATGTCCTCTTTCAGCGGGGGCGGCCAATTTCATAAGGGCAAACCGAATGCTCTGACCCTCCCCCGGTTATTTTTTTTTATACCCCAAGAAGAGTAAATATGTTATTCCAAATGGTGATCCTCCTTCATGAAAAAATCTTGTATCCACCTTTGTGTACCGTAAAATGTTAATAGATGTCTCAAGTGTGTCAACACTGTTCAAAACTGAAAAAATGCTGTTCTGAAAAATCTGTTATCCTTAACTCTGGGTGCGCTCCCACTGTTTAGGCACAAGGTGGTTTCGCAAATGTTCTGTAGGCGATACACAACTGCCCTGCTGCAAACAGCGTGAAATTGTAAGGTGCAAATGAGCCCCAAAAGTGATGATGTGAACCCAAATATTTTACACCTACTGTGCTGTTTACGAGCACGTGCCCCCCCCCCCCCCAAAGGGTATTCAATGAAATACCAGCTAACCAGCACCTATTTATGGATATTCTTTTCATTTTTCTTTTTCACGCACAGAAGACTAAAAGTTTAAAATATTTTACTTGTGTGTTAATGCTATATAGAGCGTACGTCGATGAATACAGCAGCAAAGCATTATTTATTTGAAATATAAAGAAATAGTAAAAAGTTTCAAGTTAGACGTGCGATAAATCGGAGGGGCTATTTTGTAAGTATTCTAACTAGAACAGGGCAGACATGAAACAAAAGAATGAAATGGAGCCACGCTAGATTGGTCAAGGCTATTCTTATGGTCAAGACATGAGAATAGCCATGGAAGGTGCATAGAACGGGTGGAGGCCGTATTGCGTCAATAAAATGGAGACAAAATGGCATCCGAACAACATGCACTTACCATAATTCTGCTGCGAAAATCACAAAAATATGACTCCTCCGAATCGCAACCCCACCTAGCATCTACTCAAGACACAAATAAATGGCTGAAGTCATTCCAGTCTGTAATCTCAAGCTTTCAAAAACAACACGTGCCAATATTGATGATGTGCTGTATTCATTTTATATTTTGACATGTGTTGAAAGCATTTCTGAATTCTCTTAGCTTGCCTACAAGCTTTTTCTTCCCTGTTGTTTTTTCATTCCATCTCCTGCAATTCGACATAAATTGCTTACAAATTAACCCCGACGTCGACATAGGCCGTTTCTAGCAAGTTACGCTTTGCAATGGTGTAACAAAGCTTCCTTAGCTCCCAGCCGTGTCTCGCAATAGCTTTTTCTCAGCCACCCTGCACCTCATGAATTAGAAATAACAATAGCAATACTTATCTTAAAATCCGGCGACCGCTCCGGTCCATTTAAAGGGCCCCTAAACAACCTCCTATAATTATTTTTCAAACGTTTGAAGCAAACATGTGCATCATATGCAAAATGCTGCATGATCAATGATTCTCCACGTGGCAGCGCAACAAGCCGCATGGCTCCACAAATTCCAAGAAACAATCCCCCCATGCCTTTCAGGCTGGCACGTGACATCAAGAAGTTGAATCTGACGTGCAGAATAAATATGCTGCAATTGGTCAAGCAAGCACTTATGACTTCTTGTTAGCTTGCAAGAAGCTGCCCACGCCACTCGTCGTTTGTCGAGTTTCCCGCATACATGCAAGTACTTGCAAATCAGGTACTGCGGTCCGTAGGACAGGTTTCATACCGACACTATTCGTATAAGTGCCGGCTGGCACAGCAAAAGCGATTCGCCAACAAGCACACAGTTCACAGAGGGTGGAGTTGCGGCATCTTGCTAGGAAGCGCAGCCACTATTACAAAGAACACACTACACAAGCGCTTTGGGTGTTCTTTGTAATAGTGGCTGCGCTTCCTAGCAAGATGGATCCTTACCAACTGGCCCTATACAATTGTTTATTGAGTTGCTGCAACCGTAACAAGACAGTGTTTGGAGCTCATCGATGATGTAAGCCGCGCAAGATTGGGGGAGGTGGCCGGCAAGAGTGCAAAGCGATTTCGGGAGAGGTACCAATGGAGGGTGGTGAAAAAGAAGAAGGAAAGGAGTGATTGCTGTTTCAACGCAGATTATCAAACGCATTTAGCTCCGCTATTACAGCCCAGTTTTAAAAATTTTAACAGCTTTATGGTTGTTGTGCACTTGCGCACAACTTCTTTACCACAACTTAATTTCCACCTTCCGGTGGTTAAATATTGCATCTGATTTCTGGCTGCATTCAGAATAGCACATATTGCGTGCCAGCACTGTTCAGGTATTAGAATAATGCTTGGAGTATGGCTGTGAGATTGGTGGCCTCGAAATCAAGCGGCAAATATTTAGACCAGCAATGCTATTTCCACTGATACACACTGTCAAATGTGAGACTCTGGTGCAGAATGGCATAATCTGCATTGATTTTATTAGGATGGTGCAGGAAACTTAGTTTGGCACTTTTGTGAGCAGAAGCAGCATCACTCAATGAGGAATAGGGGGAGTTTACATTATTAAAACCACACGACGCTAATAGATAAGGCAAACATAAGAATTCAGATGAATTATTACTTGAAATTTCTTATTTTGTTTCTGACTCGCCACGAGTGAAATTTCAAAACAAACTGAAAGGTATTGTTGGGCTTGCAAATCAAGAAAAAACTAAAAAGTAACTAAGACCCCTTTTTTTGTCTGTCAAGCTAACCCCGCCAGTAGCAACATAATCACCACCACAACTTTCTTTGCTGCGAAGTAACTGACATAAATGTTGATGCTACTTTTATTTACTCGTATTCATATCACGAAGCTTTTAAACGTCACTGCTCATTTTATCTAGTGTGGCTAGCAAGTTACACAAGCCTTGTCTAGCGTACCAACCTGCCACACTGAGAACTGCCTTTAGTTGCAATGGGCCACGCTCCACATAATGGCCACGCTGAACCCACGGCAGACTGCAGTAGTTGGCCTTGTTTTAGGTGCATCGTAAAGACGCGGTTATGCAAAATGGTGCGACATGTGCCACGAGTATGCAGTATTTAGCTCATACTGCCGATCCACTGCGCAAGTTTGACACCCAGGCACATAAAATTAGCATTGGTGAAAGGCAGGCACTTTTCAAAAAGATACCCGAGACATAGGCAAACGACATAGGCTCCCGTCATGTTGCGGTAAGCTTACACAAATTGCACATTAAAAGATTACCTGTACTCTACTATGTACCCTCGAATGGAAAGAAAAAAGATCGGTTACTCGGGTCGCACGTACGCGACAAGCCGCAACTGTTCGTCCAACTTACTCGCCGAATACTCGCACACGACGGCGAGCGGTTGATTAAGGTGCACGTGACAGGTATGAACAATAAGGCACTCGTACAGAAGAACAGTAACTTATACTCACAAACGTAATCTGGCTCGTCGCTGGCGTTGCTGAGGCAGCTTAAATTATCTTTTCCCTATCCAGAACGCGGTTCACAAAATCAGTGTTGCCAGATCTTAGTAAGGAAGCGTCAACGAAATCACACAAAATCACCCGAAATGTGGCCAGGGAAGTAGTTATTCACAAGAAAACTAAATATGATTTCAAGCCTTCTTAACAAAAGTAATATTTAGCTCTCAGAAAGGCAGCGATGGTATAGTCAACCAGTAAATGTCAAAATCTACTGTCGCTCAGCTTAGCGAGCTGGTATCACGACCGAGGTCGTGGTTGGCGCGAAAGACTGTGAAACGAATTTTTTTTAATGCAGTAGCATGCAATCGATAGCTTTTATACAGAACCAGCTGTCTGTATAACCAATAAAGGAAGCGTTCTACTTCTTACGACTGTGCTAAGCTTGCGTTGCGTGTTACACGCACACCTATCGTAGCAGAGGAATTAACACTTGCGATCTGCGCATCGCGATTTCCGACTCTCAGGCCGTGGTTTAGCTGACGTCTTCGCCAAACGTTTGCGTGATTCTGTGCCAAACACAACGTGATAGATCTGATCACGATCAAAAGACACCGTTACAAAGCATCAGCAAGAAAAATCAGGCGATCCTCGCAAAATCGCGAAAACCAGCATGAGCTGATCCGATTGCAGCATATATTTCATTTTATCATGCCGCAGTTCCGGATGGTATGTAGCTGCAGTAGTCTTGAACTCGACATGCGTGAAAAGCCACGGTTATACGTGCGAGAATGACGCGTAAATGCCAAGCGAGAATGACGGCCGTAAAGAGGTGAAGAACCACACAATTGTTGTCCTAATTAAATTAAGTGGTAGTATGAGGTGCTAAGCGTTGCCACATGGTTGGGTTGAAACTATACAGTTTAATACAATAATACCGGTTCTGCCACACCGTGGGTTCAATGCTTCACCCAGAAATAAACACTGGCTACGCCCTTGAAAACGTGACCCAACATGGTCACATGTGTGTGTACTTTTAATCTCAGAAACACCTCGCTCTAATTGCGACATACACCAGACCGCGTGAACACAATACGGCAGCCCGTAAAATACAATAACTGAGCGTATACACGTGCATGCTTTATTAGTAAAAAATGTGCAAAGCTATAACAGTCCACCTAAGCCTGTCCGCTATTAACTTAATCCTAACAACATTACATGTATACACTCTGGGAATGTACCTGATTATGCTACCAGCGAGCATATAAGCAAAACGTCGCAAAACTAACGAGGACTATGGTAGTGTGTGCACAACACGAGCGCTAATGTTCAACATTTTTGACTGCTTAACCGCTAAGTAAAGCTCTGCATGGGTGCAAAATGATCGGTCAAATTATTACTTGTGTTTTAAGGCATAGCAATGGTACCTGCTTCTTTTCATTGCAACAATATTATAGCACAATACATTATCACTGTTTCATATATTAAACCGTGGAGCCACCACAGTGGTATGGGATGGTTTTTTGAGAAAGAGCTATAGTCTCAGGGCTCTAATGACAGAGAAACAAAGACAAACTTATTGTGCATATGGCAACTCAACCATGAAATTGATGTACTACATAAATTATATTAGAAGCACTATCTCAATCGGGCTGCAATTGAAAAGAATTTTCGAGGCAGGCTTACCAATTTACGCATATATCTACAGCATTTGCCGACTTTACTGAGCCCAATGTGTGCTGTGTGTTGGTGTTACTGTGTTCTGCGAATGGTGCTGAAGTCTAAATCAGGATGTGGACGGCATAGCACCAAAAGTCAACTGAGCCTAGCTGTTTCAACCCAGCACCTCACATTCGTATATGATGTCAGATATATGATGCAGATTTTCTCTGAAATTGCCCTCTAGTGGTTCAACCATCAAATCCTTTAAGAACATGCGTAGATTTCAAATAACATACTGTTAGTGACGCCGTTCATTCTGTCTGATCTTCTACATATGCCAAGCGGCATGACAAATTCCAGACATACAATTCAGCACTTTCCCCAGCCTTGAATTCTATCATGCTTGCCTAGACAACCTACTCATCGTGAGTTCATCAGATGAGCACACTTCACAGTTGAATTCTGTAATCCAACATCTGAAGAAGGCACATTTGTCAGCGTAAGCAGCTGTGCATTTGATGTCCAAAAGCTAGCCTAGTCCTATCCTTGTGCTCTCCCCATCCGGTATTCAGCTCTCCCCAGGCAGATTTATAGGTGTTGAGAGCTTCCCATCTCCGAATACTAGATGCTGATAAGCGCTACAAGCTCCTTCGTCTTATTTTTGTGAAATACGTACCATACTAAAATTTTGTACCATGGTGCCAGGCCAATATACATATTCCCTTCACTTCGTGCTATTGATGCACAGAAATGCTACTATATTGAGCTCTTTAGCATGGTAATAAGGCAATGCCAGTTTTTAAAGTGTAAGAAATACGAATATGCCACAATGGGCAATTTAATGGGGCTTCAAAAGTACAGTAGACTAAATGAATGAAACAAAGTGTTGTATGTAATGTAGTGTTGGGACATTTGAGAAAAACAAGAAGATAAATATTTTTGCATCCTTGAATTTATTTATATGATTAAGCATTTTGCAAGGAAGTGTTTCTATCTTTCTCAGCCTGCATGCATATCCGCTGGCTGATTCACAAATTTTGCAGAACCATCTGCACAGTAATGGGCAAATACATGCAGCACTTACTAAATACTTTACTCTTTTGTTTACATGTAAGTTAAAACATAAAGCAAAATATCATAAAGAGTACTGACATAAAATTTTGTGGCTCATATAGCCATCGACATCGATTCCCTAGAACATGCATATACCTACAAATTGGATGAACAATTATAGCTCAGATGGCCAATTATATGAATATTGAAGTTTGCGTGCCTGATCCAGTTATATGCCGCATCTCGCATCATTGAATTACTGTGAGTGACCTGAAGCTGAGTCCCAACTTCCCGGTGCCACCATTGTTGCCGAGCTCAGAGTTGGCACAGCTACATTATTGGCATCATAGTCGTTGTTGCCTTTTGGCCACACGTGCTAGCAGGCTACTATTCAGTGACTGCTGTGTTCATGCCTGATGTAAACATGTGGAACGTGAGGATGCCTCAAGAAAATCTTTGCACCCAAACGAAAACAACCAAGTTGACGACAACGACATTGCACTGCATATGCAGCAGCAAAAGAATGTGAGCACACGGTGCGGGCAGCACGGAAGTGCGTCAGTGTTCTGTGTGTAAGGAGGAAGAAGAATACGCCATGTTGAGCCATATTTTAAGCCAGAAGCGCCGAGCGCGAGCTGTTCACCTCAGCGCCTTGATTACTGTGTCGGTTGTCACCGCCCGCTTTCACTATTGATAGACCTGCTGTGCAAGTGCTACTTACGCCAGGAAGCCCCGTTTTATGTGTACCATTTCGCACGCTAGCTGGCATTTGTTGCATTCAGTGGCACGTGTTCTCAGAGTTGTGCCAAGACAAAACTAGTCTGTAATAAACAAACAGCAATTGTCCATCTGTCCCATGCTGCAGCAAGCATTCCGCCACATTGTGACTAATAGGCTGTCAACAATGTTAATACTGCAAGACAAAAATTTGCGTCAGTACCTCTTTAAGCAATAATCACTAGCCACAACCTTCAAATTTCTCACTGTCAGGGCCCTGTTCAGGGGCATCTGGTTGTCATCATCATGCACAAATACTCCAACACGGGGCTACTATGAGGCTCTTGTTCTGAAGCTGAAGGACACTCCACAGTAGCTTTGTGGCCTCCTTGCATCATGACCACAGCCAAGCCCACTGCTCCTTCTTCAGCCTCTCAGATGAACCTGCATTAGAAAAATGTCTCTGTGATCTTTTTTTCTTGTGTGTGGGAGTTAACATCGTTACACTCACCCTCAAATTATTGCTATAACACATAAAACTTACTAGCATAACTACGTGAAAGAGTAAAGTTTTAATAGTGAAAATTGATCCAAGAGGTTTCACAATTTTGAATTCAAACAGGTAAATAGAAGGTATCACAGAAGAATACGCGTGAAGCTCTAGGCACGTGCATGAGTTCTGATATGTGGCCTTAGCACAGCATTTAGAACGGCACATGTCTCTTCTACTGAGAACAAAAAATAGTGTAAAAATGTGAAGTAAACAATAAGTAGGGGTACACAAATATTCATATTTGTGAATATTTTTTGAATAATGTTTGCTATTCAGTTTAATTTGTATTGCAAATTTTGCTATTTTGAACTATTCTAACTTACTGAAGACAAAAAATACGGTAAATGTCTGACTAGAGGGGCCCTCCAAATTTTCAATATGTTTCACCTCATCACACTCTTATTTGCGTGAAAGCTGCCTTTCTGGCTATGCTACGGTCGCAAATGTACTGACTCTGGAAAAGACTGATTTTAACAGGAGATGATAGATGGGGCAGAGGCAAGGACTCGTTTATAGTGGTTTTTGACCTGAAATTTGATTAACTCTTGGGATGCATGAAATCGTGTGTATAAACACATTCATGCATATATAAATACTATTGTGAATTGCCTTATTCTTTATAAGGCAACTACGAAACGTTACCCTACAAACAATTCATCAATTTGGCCAAAAGGAAGACTTTCATCTCATATTAATGAACTTTGGAAGCCTCCCCAACTTTTTTCTAGAATTTAACATGAAGTATTTGAAAAAATTCTTGAAGTATTCGAGAAACTTTAGAAAAATATTCAATTTGCCCTCACACTTCAATATTAAAATTCACTTTGGCACCCATACTAAGCAATAATTTTCAAGATTCTTCGAGTGCCTCGACGGTAACATTTAACGTCCAGCAATCTAAGGGCCTGGATCATCTACTCTCATCACTTAAATTGTTTTCAAATTGTTCTTATAAAGTGTAGCAGATAGCAGATATACAGGAAATAGGTATGCTAAAATAGGCATTTCTTTCACAATTTCAGTAAAGTATACACAACACTCTCCGTGAAGCAATTTAGGTGGCCCGGCAACCCTTTTCGAGCATGGTCAGAAAATGCTGCCGAGGGTAGTCGAGGCACCTGAGAGCATGTGAGACAGACATTATAGGGCAGCACGCAGCCTGTTATTCATAATTTATTATCAGTCACCTGAAAAACACTGTTTCTCCTCAACAAATAAGCCTCCAAATCCAACTGACTGCGCTTCAAGTGCAATGTGTACAACTGCAACCGGAGGCTGCCACATGCCCGTGCACCTGTTCGTGATTACACTGAGAAGAAGCCCCATGTTTGAAGAAAAAAGGGGGGGAATAAAAGAGCTCAAGGTCAGGACGCACGTTGATAATTAAGCATAGCTTCTTGCCCCCTAGTCCTCCTTTCCTGCGTGGCTTTGAGTGAGCTCTCTTGAACGAAAGGTGAAAGAAAGCACGTAAAGCATGTAACAAATTTCTGTAGCTCCGCTAGTACTTCGCAGATTGCAAAATGTTTTCCAACAGTCAATTTGCGATGAATTAAGTTCATATAATTAAGAAGCTTATTAATTTCTTGGAAAGGCTTTTCAGGGCTTCTTCATTACAAGGAAATGCGAACATGTGCCTGTAACATGAAGGTAGGAACTCTTCAACCTGATATGGTTTTGTCATGGCACAACGTAGTCATCACAATTCCAGCTTCCAGTTTTAGATTTAGTTGACCTGCTCCAAAACTTTACCCACTGTACAAACCACACCTTTAAATCACTAAATTATCCTAAAATTAAGAAAATGCGATTATTATATGAGCAAATACAGTACATGAATACAAAAAAGATACGTGCAAGCAGCAGGAGTGTAAATGGCATATTCAGGCTGTATGAGGAATGTCGTGAAACTGGTAGAGATGAATACTAATGCATCAACAGCAAACAAAAATTTTCAAAAAGCTTAGCTGCCTACTTTGTTATTTATGAGGGCCAAAACTCTGAGCGGCAGTCCCCCCCACTGGGTGCTGCCCCCCGAAAAGCGTAGAAATCGGATTGTCAAGTCAGCCATAAAATAAGGTGATTCCACACAAGCATGCAGCCATAGCTGACACTAATGAACACTTAAACAACATTAAAAAAGAAGCCCCCAAGCACAGCCCCTAATGAGCCCTTTGCAGCTACACGAGCTACCAACAGCTGCTTCTCTGAAGCATGCATGCTCCAGCACCCTTCTCTAAAAGAAGGCACCACGCCAAGAGCCAGCATGCTTCACACCAAATGCTGGTGCAAAAGCCCTAAAAAAAGAGAACTCAGGACACAATGTCATGTAGAAGTCGCTAAAGCGCTATGAGAAAGGCATGCAAGAAACTTGTTCATTTCAAGGCTTTGCCTTTGTTTTGCTATGCATGGATGACTCATGTCAATATTCCTCGAACCAGGATGCAAATGGCAACTATTGGCACCCTTGTTCAAGAATTATAGCAATTGAGAATCGAGATTAGCAGTTACCTCTATTGGATTCAATCTCACTTAACTCTACAAAACAAAACACTGGTTAAAGCAAACGTGAGGGCTCTCAAGAGTGAAGGTTTTTTTGTGCTGTTAGTAGGCTCAACGAAAACTAAGCACTAAGAGCACACCATGTGAACAAGCCTTCTAGTGATAGTTATCAAAATCGCTTGTGCCAGCACTCGCAACTGCGGCTTTATGTTTATATAATTGTCACTGCAATAATGTATTCTAAATGAATAAAGTATTAAAAGCTCAGAGTGTGCTGGCCGCGTCTTTCAAGGACTCTAAAGTTCTACCATCTATTCATCGACCCATCTGTCTTACATACATGCACACACCTTGTTAAATTACTATACAAATCAGATGGGTTTATCAATATTGAGAGAAAAATCAAATTCTGTTCAGATAGACTCAGACATTCCAGAATATTAAACAACACTTCAAGCAATAATTTCATATTCGCCAGCACGACTAGTCAGATTGCAGTGCAGAGCCGTGGTCCCCTTTTGGAAGTTGCTGAATACTTGTTTGTCCTCAGTGTCCCTGCCTGAGACTCTTTTTCAAAACACTTTCTCTGTGACTGCGCAGCGTCATGTCTTCTCACTTCTTCATAGACTGAGTGCCTCATGCCTAAATAAAGCAGTAATAGGGGCTAGCTTGTACATGAAACATCACCCTGTGTTTTTTTTCTGGTGCGTGTATTAGTCTGCAGCACACCACAAGTACGACGACCAATGGCACTACTTGAAATGCAACACTTCTCTGGCCGACCAAACCACTCCAGCGTTTTTTCTGTCTCTGTTCACTCATGTTGAGGAGCGCCCTGCATAGTTTTGCAAAAAAGATCTGAAAACAATTCACACTCACTCATGAAATATATTTTGTCTTTTGGCCTCCATCAGATTTGCGGCTCAATGCAATGACCAAGTCTGGTGAGTCGACTTCCGAGTCCGTTGAAATATGATTATCTTTTTCACCCATAGTTTCAATGCTCCATAAAACCAACATATTGCATAATAGGTACTCCAGTTGGCACCTTGCAGTGTCTCGTGGCAGTGTAGCGGCCTCCCTCCACATGGCATTGCACCTTGAGCTCTCAATTTTCACAGCTCACACATATATCTATGCACAAGCATATGTGCACCTACTCAATATTTGTAGCTGAGAGGCCACAACTACAAGGAGGGGGGGAGAGAGTCAAAGTTCCTTAACATGCTCTCCTGTGAATTTTTTCCCGAGACGTTCCCATAAAATATCTGAGGTGCCATCTCTTTGAATAGAGATGACCTTACTGGGTTACAGGCACTATATAAAGGTCTGAGATCGAAAGGTTGTAACTGGAGCACTAATTATGCAACACATTGCTCTTAAGAAGCAATGAAACCATGTGTAGAAGAGATCATCAACTGGAGCACCAGTTATGCAACATATTGCTGTTAAGGAGCATTGAAACCATGTGCGGAAAAGATCATCATATTTTAACGAACTCTGAAGTCGGCTCACCAGACTTGTCAGACTTGCATTGCGCCGCGAGTTTGAGTCCACTAGTAAGGCCTAAGGAAAAAATATATTTCTTGAGTGAGTGTGAATGACTCCCAGATTTTTTTTTATTCTATCCAGGGTGCTCCTCAATATAAGCACGCAGAGACAGGGTGCATGCAGAAGTGGTTTAGTTGGTGAAGCAATGTGTTATGATATAGAAGAGTGCTTCGGTTGTCCAGAGAAGTGTTACACTATTAAGTAGTACCATAAATCATCTTGCATACCTTCCGAGAAAAGCACTGACTAGAAAAATTTTTAAAAAACGCAGTGTGATGTTTTGCATAGCAAACAGCTCCTAATAGCACCTTATTAGGGCATCAGTCAGTCAGTCTATGATGAAGACCTAATAGATGATGCTGTGCAGTCACTTGGAGGTGTTTTGAAAGAGATTCTCACACAGTGACATTGAGGAGTAACAAGTATTCACCGACAGCAGCAGGGGAGCCCCTGGTCAACACTGCTGTCGACATGGAGGGACTAGTCGGGCTGGTGATGAAATCATTGCTTCAAGGATTGAATATTCTGAAGTGACTGAATTTCATGCTTGTGTTGAGCAATACTTGCTTGTTTCACTATTGTTAAAACCATTTGAGTTGTTCAGCGATTTAACTAGCTGTTCATTTAGAATAAATTTTTGCAATGGCAATTATAAGGACACTTTCAACAGCTGCTGAACATTGAACATAAGGGCGCAGTTATGAGTGCTGATGCGTGCTTTGTATAAATATCACTGCACGGCTTGTTTTCGTGGTGTGCTCTCAGCACTTTTCATTCGTTGAGACTACTGACAGCACGAAAACCCACTCACTCTCAGCACTGACATTGACTTTAACCAGTGTTTCGTTTTGTGAGATTGGATCTGAAGAGTTGGGTGCTAATCTTTGTATAGCATTCCCATTTGCTCCTATTTCATTCATTGCTTCGTGCTTGTAACAAAACTCTGAGCTCAGACTTTATCTTTGGACCCCAACCGGCATATGCTGAAGTGCTAGAACACGGGTGCAACACCCGAAATACCATCTATCGGTTACGCCCCCAACGCTGACAGCGAATCCGCATGACCCAGGAGCACATGCCTTGAGATCAGCTCTCCACACAACTGTATTATCGGCGCAATGAGTGCACGGTCATCAGCAGGATTCTCTCTTGGGGGGTGGAAATGGCTGGAGTAGGGTGAAAGCACTGCCGTAGCTTGGGTGGGTGCAAGTGCTAGTGAGGCTTGAGGGGGACAACTACCCCATTTGTTCCTCTTACTGACGCCCATGCATAGGTGTGCAAAATAAAATGAGTAATAGATACTGACAATCTTGTTAATAATAAGTTAATCAAGAAACAAACCAGTATGCTTCCCTATGTGACTCCTAGCTGGCATAGGATCCAGTGTTTCTCATGAGTGCTAATTAATATTAACATACTGATGTTGAAGCGACACACAAGAATTCACAAGTTAGAAGACTTGATTGCCATCATATTACGGAAATTCAAGCTTGACAAAAAGTATCTCTTGGTTTTGTTTTGTAAGTGTAAAATGTCCTTAAAGTAAATGAGGAAGGCTAGCACTAGACAGTTCGATTTATTGCTCTGGAGAATAAAATCTCTCTGCAGTTACACTGCACCAACGTTTTTTTAACCATGCTTGCGTGGTATGAGATTACGTCCCTCAATAAAATGAGAGAGATGTCTTCAAATGACGTTTTCTAGGCCTTTAAAGAAAACACGAAACGAGCAAACAGAAAATGCACAAGTTTGTGTCACACAATTACTCAGATAACACATTTCAAACAATGCACATTCATGTACCACATCATTCGAACTGAACAGCTAATAGTCACGGTACTCCTTTCTTGCAAACAAGAGTGGCCCAAGTTATTGTTTTGAGCTTCCATGCATTGCTTTAAATGGTTTGTCAGTGTGTTTGGTGGCACAAGTTTTCTTCTTCCTGATACTTGGATGGGCTATCACAGAGAAGGTGCACAATAGCAAATAATTCTCCACGCTTTGCTTTGTGCACTTCTATCTGAACCATTGAAAACGGCTTGTTTCACGCTTGCGTGTACAGCATCATCCTTATTCGACAGCTATTTGTAACGATACTCATGTCTTGCAAACAAGAGGGGCTTTTTTAAATTCCACGTATCGCTTTAAATGGTTGATGAGAGTGTTGTTGTAACTCAAAAAACCTTATCTGTGATAATTGGTTGTGTTTATCACTGAGATGGTAGAAAGAGGAAATAATTCTCTACGCTTTGTTTCGTGTGCTTGCATGTGATCCTTTGAAAAGAGCTTGTTGTACGCATGCATGGAAGCATCGTCTTACATGAGAGCTTGTCACTGTACTTCTGTTTCGCAAACATAAATTACTTGAATTTTCATTTCAGTTTTTACATTGTTTAAAATTATTCAGACTGTTTTAGTGGCAAAAGCTTTCTTCTTTGTGATCAGTACTTCACCTTGGTTATCACAGAGAAGGTGCACAAGAGCAAATATTTCTCAATGTTTCCTTTCCTGTGCATCCATCTGAGCTTTCCAAAACAGCTTGTTACAGCCTATTTCGCGTATGCATGAAACCTTTCTGCCAAGCAGAGAACTATATATGTGTCGCAGTACTTGTGGTCTTGGAGCAAGATGAATACCTTAAATTTTCTGTTCATGTTTTTATGCAAGGGTTCACATGGAAGCACACAAAACAAAGTGTGGAGAATTATTTCTTCTGGTCCATCTTCTGAGTGATAAACACAGCCAAGTATCACAGAAAAGAATTCTTGTGCCACAAAAACACTCTCATCCGCCATTTCGAGCAATACGTGGAAACTCAAAATGAAAACTTGAGCCCCTTTTGTTCACAAGACATAAGTACCGTTACAAATAGCTGTCCAATGGTGATTATGCTGTACATGCAAGCACAAAACAAACCGTAATGAAATGTTCAGATGGAAGCGCACAAAACAAAGCGTGGAGAATTATTTACTATTGTGCACCTTCTTTGTCATAGCCCAGCCAAGTATCAGGAACAAGAAAGCTTGTGCCACTAAACACTCTGGTAAACCATTTCAAGCAATGCGTGGAAGCTCAAAACAACAACATGAGCCACTCTTTTTGCAAGACATGAGTACCTTGACTATAGACAAAATATTTGCCTTACAATTTGCCACGCTTGTAACTAACATGCCCGGATGTACTTTTTGAATTGTTGCTGACTATTCTTGTACTTGAACTCTTTTTTTTTTTTTTTTTTTTTTTTCACACAGCAAAACCTGCTGAGCACTACTTTCGTGCAGTTTTCAGTATAGCCTTGTATGGCACGGCAATTGTGGACTGCATTTCCAGTTTCCTTTCTATGTGAATCAACGCGTTCCTTTTTTTTGTACCACTGTATAATCTGTTCAATATTTTTTTTGTACTTCCTGCATTTGTGTTCATTGTACCGCCCACCCCTGCCCAAAGTCTGGCATTCAGACTGGCAGTATTCTTCTAAATAAATAAATAAATAAATAAATAAATAATAAGCTGTTCAGTGGGAATGATGTGGTACATGAATGCGTACAACAAGCTGTTTTCAAGGGTTCAGATAGAAGAACACAAAACAAAGTGTGAAGAATTACTTCCTCTTGTCTATCTTCTGAGTGATAAACAAAGCCAAGTATCACAGACAAGAATTATTGTGCCACAAAAGCACAATTATCAACCATTTCAAGCATTACGTGAAAACTCAAAATGAAAAATTGAGTCGCGTTTATTTGGAAGACAAGAGTACCGTTACAAATAACTGTCTAAGGGGGTGATGCTATACATGCAAGTAAAGAACGAGCCGTTTTGAAAGGTTCAGATGGAAGCGCACAAAACAAAGTGTGGAGAATTATTTGCTATTGTGCACCTTCTCTGTGATAGCCCAGCCAAGTATCAGAAAGAAGAAAGCTTGTGCCACTAAACACTCTGGTCAACCATTTCAAGCAATGCGTGGAAGCTCAAAACAACAACTTGAGCCACTCTTGTTTGCAAGACATGAGTACCGGGACCATTATAGCTGTGCAGTTGGAATGATGCGGTACATGAATGCGTACAACAACCTGTTTTCGAAGGTTCAGATGGAAGGACGCGAAACAATATCTTGAGAACTATGTGCTCCTATTTAGCTTTTAAACAATAAACACAGCAAAGTACATTTCACGAGCAAGCAAGCTTCTGCCACCCAAACACTCATTCAACTATTTAAAGTAATGTGCTGAAAATTAAACTGAATATTTGAATGAATTTATTGTAAGACGTGAGTACCATGAGAAACACTTAGTTGGCCAATTGTGAAGATACCTTTATGAATACGTACAACAACTGTTTTCAAAGGCTCAGAGGGAAGCACACGAAATGAAATTTTGATAATTATTTGCTCCTATTCTGATTCTTAGGAACAAACACAACCAAGTACCGTTCAAAGGTGAGCAAGCTTGTGAAAAACCAACCAAATTCTCAGACCCACTATTTGTAGCTGGGCATGGAAAATTGATCCTAATATTTGATGTAGTTTTGTTTCAACAACACCAGTATAGCAAAACCTTTTTAATGTGTTTTTATGTAACTTTTTGTGCTTGTATAGGATAATGACTTCATTGAAATCTTTCAGTGTGTGTGTTTAGACCAGAATGCGCCGTTGCTATGTCAGAAAAGAGACTCCTTGCCCCTCAAACGTGTCGTGTGCACTTATGCCTCGGGGTCCAAGCTGTGTAGAGCTCATTCGCACTCTTCCTTGGTAGTCCTGCATGGCCCCTTGTGCTTTGTGTCTTGGGGCAATGACGGAGCACGTGAGCGAGACTTCGTCTATCTCCCCTGAATATAAGGATGAATTGTATTTTATCATCTTGTGTATGTTCATATAATGGGAAATTATTCAATCACTATTTACGGTTAGAGATTTCTAAGAAAGATTATTCATTGCACAAGTGAAACAATTAAATTTCTGTTTTTTCATAAACTGAGGAGCATTATTTGTGCAAATATAACACGTGTACAACTAAGGTGATCAAATGAATTCAAAGCACTTTGGTAATTATCTGATATACTTATTCGTTATACTTCAGCTCATATTTGCATCTCATGGTATGTACTAGTTAAAATTGGTTATTTCTTGAGGTTGTGTACAGCCAATTATAGGAGCTGAAAAACTGAGTATTTTAGACCCTTCGATGCAAAAGAACTAAACAAAAATGTTATGCATGCCTAGGTATTCGGTTGAATATGTTTATTCATGTCCAACATTGACTATTAAGGTTGACATTGAGCCCTATCAAGTCCTATGTATGGCCCCCAATAAGCCCCATAAGCTCTTTATTGCGCTAGATGAGACCTACATGCCAAACCCATAATCCCTACATAGCTCCTACATACCCTAAATGTTCTGCCCAGATCCCATTCAGCTCCTACATACCACCATGTAGGTCCTGTATAACACCTATTTACCCCCCTTTGGTTCCTCTACAGCTCCTGTATTAGCTCCTGTAACTCCTGTATTGAAGCATACCGGTCTTGTATAGAATTATATAGGTTTTTCAGTAGGGTAGACTCTTGTACAGACATGCATAATGGAATGATATGGGCTAACCATCGCTCATTGGTGTCATGTTGCCAACTTTAAAAACCCTTTCTCTCAAGTAACATTTACTGAAGTTTTGGGCAAACAAGACAGATAATTCATTTCTTATGCTGAAGTCATCATCAGTGCACAAATGGCTTAAAAAAGAAAAAAAATATTCACTCACATAACATCAATAAACATTCCCCACAACGCCATGATTAAAATTGCATGTTAACTGGTTGTCAAGTCAATCTAGCCACTAAAGCCTTTACCAGCATCATTTCTTCAGGTGAATTGAAAATAGTTTTTCTGTGTTTTATGCATTTGTTATATCTGAAATAATAATTTATGTGAAAAAAATGCCCCATTGAATTTTTGACACGTGAGTTATGATGGCTACAAAAATTATTGAATAACAGCTGTAATGTTATCATATGATTCAGTAAATCCATGTTTTGCATGGTTTTACAAATGTGCTAGTTTTCGAGTGCCACAAATAGAAAGTGAGAATGTATTTTCAATTTTTATTGCCTGATACTTGCGCTCAAGTGCTATGATAAACAAAGTATAACTTCATATTTGCTGTGAGCTTGACCCCCGCAACCAGACCTCACCTAAAAAAGGTTGAGGCACTATTCTAAATATTGGAATTTTCAATCAGTTGGCATAAAAGACGGCGTGGTCTTCCATCTTGAGCTTTGTCTCATTTGTTGATCAACAAGCTCGTGGTCTTAAGTCATGCTTAATTGTATTTCCTAAATTATTCACATCATAAAAGCAATGAAGCTTGTACAGCCACATTTGCCAAAATTAAAGATTAAGACCGTGCATGTGCCCCTGGAATGCAAAAAGCAATATTCACGCAACCAATTTGATGAATGCTGTGAACCCTGTCGTACATCAAACGGTCCTCCAAACATTTTGAGAGGCATGCTTGGTCATAACTCTGAGATGGTTTAGTGTAGGAGCCAGAAAGCTTGAATAGCCATAGGAGCCAGAAAGCTTGAATAGGACTGACAGATTAAGTTGGTATGAATTCATGATATTAGAACAGAACAACGAAGAAGATTAAAAACAATTGAGCCACAGGTACACAAGTGCCGATTCGCGGCTGAAGTTTATTCAAAATTACAAAGCAGATATATACTACATCCACATGGAAATACAGAAAATTAACCAACAATACCAAGAAATAAAAAACGAATTGTACACAAGGGTGAAGGATTTGTTTACCCTGCAGTATAATTGGAAGAAAGCTGGTGCACGATTGTTTTTCATTTTGACTGTACCTTCTCAATTGGTTCCTTTTTTTTTTTCAAAACATCACAGGACAACTCAGGAAGCCTGTGCTCGTGCACGTTACCCAAAAGTATTTTTCCCTTCTTTGTCGTGCCAATCTAAAAACCAGAAAGCTTACTGGATCTCAAGATTAGTTATAGTTGTTTTTCCCCTACTTGTTTTGTTTATGTGAAAATCCACGAGTATGAGCTCTTTTCGACTCCACTGTTGCCATAATTGTTGTGTATCTTCTGCCTGAGTACTTCTTTTTTGAGTCAACTCTAGCACACTGAAATAATGCTACTATTCAGACTCCCGGCAGTTTTAGTGCAATTAACTGAATTTGTCGCTGACAGTAGGTCAGTGCAGCAAATTTTCCTGCAGTTCACTGAATCAAACACACACTCAAGGCAAATCAAGTAAGGAGACAGCTAGTGATGGCATTTTTCATATTGAAAAAGTGTTTTGGAGCAAGGCACAGCATTGGATTTTAAAAAAGGCCATATAAGTTGAGGAAAATGTGAGCCGTACTTATATACAATTAATAATATTATTAATAATAATGAACATGAGAGCCGAGTCTGACAGGGGCTAAACAAGAAAGCACGTTGATTGTCTTGTTCTGATCAGCTTTCAAGCCTCGCTTTAGCTTAACTAAGCCTGGGTTTATCCACTCATTGCACGTAGAAAGATATTAGAAATACAGTACAAACGTTTGTCTATAATATACACAGTGTCAATAGAGCAACAATTTAGTTTTTTAAATTCTAACACAGTTCAAATTTGCAATAGTTAAAAGGCGTCTCAAAGTTTACATGCTTCTCTTACTGATATTTATGCCTTTCATTAGGCACAACTACTACACTAACATGTCAACGTGAATATAACAAATGGCTCAGACGCGAAAGGTGGTCAAAGATGATCATGCCGGCCATTGCTCATTTATTCGAAGAGCACCATCTGCACGCAGCCTCACCAGTGCCCTCTGTCTCTTTCAATTTAAACACACTCCCAACGACGATGAAGGATTACAGAGAAATTTGGTGAGACGGTTTCTATAAACCTGAAACCAAGAGTATTTTAACCACGCAAAGCTGAGTTGTGTGTGTGTATATGCCCCTGTTTCACATCAAGGTGATAGGCAGCATGTCATCGAAACATTCCTATTGTGTTTGTGAGGTCGAGATTTCGGTTGGGAATGTTGAGTGTTCCCAGTGTTCAAGATTTCTTGCGGAATCCACTTTAGCATAAGTTCATGGTTGGTGGTTAATGTGTTCATTGTGTCGCATTGTAGTCTGCCTTCACTTCTCGTTAACTTACAGTCAGCACTTTTGAGGGTATGTTCAATAGTGGTACTGAAGCCATGGTTAGGAATCCAGCCAAGTATCTTCAATCAGTGCATAAGAGCCGGATTTGAGTAATGGCTTTCTTCTCCATTATTGTGTATTCCTTTTAATGTTCTCGTGCAAGAAAGGCATTGAAGGTAGGTTTTCATGACTTTTCAGTGCTGTGCATGAACCGCTTGCATGCCTGAAAGGTTTTTCTTTCTGTTGTGGTGTTGTCGCTTCGTAGGACTGCTCTTTGCATGCTTCTTTAGCACTTTGTACTATTATGATGGCAGGTAATAGCAGGTGCGGACTGTGGTGTTTTATTTGGTGTTCCACATACTTCTCGCTAGATTCATTTGCACACAAAGCAAGAAGTCAAAATATGGTGGTAACGTTTGCTTTGAGTTTCCTGTTGTTCGTGTTGTATTTTAGCCAGGGTTGGTACCAGGATTGGTCTGTACCGGAAAGCTCCCACGATAAGCGAGGTTCTTATGGAGGAGCAGAGAGGTGGGGAACTTGGCCATTGTGTTACGACTAACATAGTTGTAACATATAGTCGTAACAGAACACAGGGGTCAGGCAAGAATCGGAAGAGTGGGGGGGGGGGGGGGCTCCAGTCTAGCCTCTTTGTGCCTACTCTGGCACCACCCCCAATTCCAGCCTGTTTCGTTTCACTGCTGACGAGCTCGTGTGACAGCTCTCCCTCGTGCACTCATTGTTTGTCAGTTACTTACTCGCCTTATCAGTTGAAGGCTGTTCATGTGATGAATAAGAACCTCTGTCGGTTCTTGTGTTGTCATTTTCTAATGGCGTATTCTCTGTATCTTTTCTCAGTGTACCCTTATTTTACTTGGATGGAAGATCAGCAACATTACAACTTTGAACTCTTAGCATGTTTTTATGGACTGTAAATGTAATGGCGGCTCTTTTCTCCGGCATTCCGTTTTGGATGGTTGGCACGTCAGTACTTCTCCTCCCAACTGGTGAGTGTTTTGTATAAGTAGGACTTTGTTGCTGCAGCCTCCTGGTACTGGATGCAATGCTCACTCAGCCAGCCTTGTTGACACAGCTGAAAACATTAAAATATATGGACTAATCACTGCAGGTGTGCGCTTTCTTGGTTGGGGCTGGTGTATCTTTGGAGTGGTGATGATGAGAATGTGTTACTAGCTCGACAGGCAAAGCCTCTTCTTTTAGTTAGCTGCAAATCACGTGCGAAGAGTACTGTTAACACTTGCTAAGATTATAGCCCTTTCAGGTGTGAATTATGATGCACTGTCAACAAATGTGACAAATTCAGATAGCACCATTACAAGGCACTCAATATTACATTCCAAGGAACAAAATGATATGTTCTTTTGTGTGAGCTTAAGCAAGTCATTACAATTTCTGTGACATCGTTCTCGTCGCCGACGCTCATCTAAAAAGCCTGCCCACAGTACCAAGTCTTCTCTAAAGCCTCCTTTTGTTAAATCGGCTTCACTATCACCGCCGGACAGAAGGAACACGTGTACTGAGAATGCTGCCCCTGAAAAGGAGGCTCTGGAAGAAGCATGGCCATCACTTCCAAAGATAACCCCTGCAGAAAAACTGCAACGTGCACCAGTAGCACCACTTTCTGCATCTCGCCAAGATCAGGCGACAGAGCGTGACCGAGAAATTTTGACGATGATCAAGTCTCTCATTAATGCCATTCGCACACTTATAGGCAACACGAACACGCCTACAGCACGATGCGCTGTGGAAGTATTGGATGCTCTGAGACCAATGCTTGCCACTTTCGCATAGACAAAATGGCTCTTTTACTGCCTTCATTCCAAGACGAAGTACGTAGTGCGACAGTTTTACAGTGGAATGCCAGAGGACTTAAATCACGAATCTCATGTTTTCGATATTACGTTTTCTGCAACAGATTTCCTATATTAGTAATATGTGAACCAAATTTGTCAAAAGCGATAAAGCTTTCTGGCTACGAAGCCTTCACTTCATCGACTTGTGGTGAGCCCAGCAAAGTAATTACATATATCCGCACAGATTTAACCTACATTCCACATTTAGTGCAACTCCATAACGGAAATCAATACGTATGCCTCCGCGTTGCAAAGAAGAAGGTAGCCTTCACACTTATCGGCACATACATCTCACCATCTAGTCAGTTCGACGGTGAAAGACTACGTGACATGTTGACCGCTACACCTGGACTTAGGATTGTTATTGGTGATTTCAATGCTCATCACTTGCTTTGGGGAAGCACAAAGATTAATTCCAGAGGCCGGAAACTTGCTGAATTCGCCTCACGCCACGAACTTGGCGTTATGAATGACGGCAGTCCAACGTTTTTGCGTGGTTCGAGATATAGCAGTTGCTTGGATCTTGCATTGGTGTCACGGCTATTCACCCAACAAGTGCGATGGTTCATTGATATTGAGACTCACGGCAGTGATCATATTCCAACGTATCTGAAGGTCACAGGTTTTACAACTTCCTCCTCATCAACTAACAGAAGAGTTAATTGGACAATGTACAAGGAAAAGGTGGAAGAGGCATGCGATGATATCGCGTGCGGCCTCGAGGAGGTAATGAGAAATGTAATGTAAGAGGTTACGTGCGCCTTTAAATACACATCAAATCGTACAGAATTTGATATAGAACTTGAACGACAGCGAATGATTCGTAGGCGGGCGGAGAGGAGGTACAGGCGCACTAATTCGATTCATGACCTCAAAGACGCTCGACGTCTACAAAAGAAAATCCAACGTCGAATGGATAAGCTGGAGGACCAACGGTGGAAGAAGTTTTGTGAAAAACTCAATCCTCGCAAGCCTATGTCCCATATACGGAGGACGGTGCGTGGCCTTGGCTCGACTCCACAAAGACGTCCATTCGGCACATTAGCTCTGCATCAAGGCCGCCTGCAGGTTGACGTTGCTGAAAATTTCTGCGTGAGGATTGCGGGCAATGTGGTTACCACGAGTGACGAAGTTCTCGAGAATGTTCCTGTAGCACGAGTTTCTGAACTGAATATGCTTTTCTCACTCGAGGAACTGGATGCAGCTCTAGCCACCTGCAGACGTTCATCGTCACCTGGGCCGGACGGTATTACATACGCTGCTTTGTGCCATCTTGGAAGACGCGGCCGAGACCAGCTACTAAAATTCTACAACCAGTCATGAAACGATGGCGTCGTTCCAGAAAGGTGGAAATCAAGCCGCTTGGTACGAATTCTCAAACCTGGAAAGTCGCCGCTTGATCTGGCATTATATCGACCCATTGCGCTATCCAGCAGCGTAAGGAAAATAATGGAAAGAATGGTTCTGACACGGCTCGAGTGGTACCTTGAACGCTATAATATATACCCAGAGGCCATGGCTGATTTTCGAAGAGGCCGCTCTTATATTGATAATGTCATCAACCTCGTAACCTCTGTGCAACAACAGAAGTACCTCAAGCGCATCTCGGTTGCAATGTTCCTTGATGTGAAAGGTGCATACGACAACGTAACGCACGATGCCAACCTAGATGCCTTGGCGAACATTGGAATCGGCGGAGAAATGTTTCGATGAATTCGGAGCTACCTACAGAGAAGATCCTTCTTCGTGCTCACTGCGTAAGGCCGCACCATTGATCATTACACCACTCGTGGCGTTCCACAAGGCGGGGTTCTCAGCCCTACGCTGTTTAACCTCACGATCATTGGCCTTGTACAAAGTCTACCTTGATCAGTCAATATCTCTACATACGCTGATGATGTATGTATCTGGGCTTCAGCAGTGACACGACTCCAGGTACGCACACGGCTCCAAAAAGCAGCGAGAATAACGTCGACGTACCTACATTCTCGAGGCCTCACAATTTCCACCGAGAAGTGCGCCTTAGTCCCTTTTACCCGCAAGCCCATGATCTGTTATCCTGTTTCTATCGACAACGTGAACCTTTCTTATATGAGACGCCACCGATTCCTGGGTGTCATTATCGACAGAGATTTCTCGTGGAGTGCTCACATCTCGCACTTGAAGAAGAGGCTCAGCTCTATCACACACGTGATGAGATTTCTCGCCGGTAAAACGTGGGGCACATCAGTGTCATCTATGCTTCAGCTGTACAGAGCGCTCTTCTTGGGATATTTGCGGTATTGCACGCCCGCGCTTTCCAACGCCGGAAAAACTAACATCAGTGTCAACATCAGTGTCATGCTTGGGGCTACCTCGGTGCGCTAATACGTTAGCAACAATTGGTATTCCTAAAGACCATCCAATCACAACATACATAACTGTTGACGCACTCCGGACACATATCCGTCACATATCCAGAGTGCTTAACCACCACCTTGCTAGCTTGCCACTAGAAAGACCAAAGGCAGCGTTTTACAAAGTTGTTGCGGCTAACCAGAATTCCATCTCGTGGAAATTCTGGCCCGCAACCATACCACTGTCTCCAGAGGGGTGCATGAAAAGATCGACTGTGCACCTTGTAGTGCCGGGGATATCTAAAAAGGCAAGCCTGTCATCTGCAGCCCTCAAGCATATCTCACTGGACCTTTTGCATTTGTCATACGCTAACTGAATTCATGTTTACACGGACGGTTCGGTCTCGGGAAGTTCGACAGGTGCCTTTGTCATACAATCTCGATCAATCACCGTCAAAATCAAGACATCACACGTCATGACATCTACAAGATCCGAGCTCGCCGCTCTTTGAGCCGCTGTGGAGTTTGTTACGCAAGAATCCCCTAGTAGATGGGCCATTTTCTGCGACTACAAGGCAGCCCTTCAATGCGTGCGAGGTCTACGACATGGAAACTACCACCAGATGTTGTATCGTATGAATGAAATTTGTCATCGCGCTTACGATTAAGGACACGACATTGTTTTACAATGGTTGCCGGGCCACTGTGGCATCAGTGGTAACCACCTCGCCGACGACGCTGCCTGACGTGCCCACGATGTAGCGCCCACACTGTTAATACCCTTGTCAAGAGTAGACGCAGCTAGAGAACTTCGTCACATCGCGCATAATGCCACGCTTGCGCACTGGAATTCTCCACCTAACTCCAATCAACGCCCTAAGAATCTGAATTCATTACTCCAGAAACAACTGCAATCCAAGATTTCTCGACGTGACGCTACAATGCTGTGCCGGCTGTGGACTGGGGTAGCGATAACTAAGTCATTCAGCCATCGCATTGGCATGGCGGATTCATTCATGTGTGAAAGGTGCAACTGTATAGAGACTATTGAACATCTCTTGTGTCACTGTGCCCAATTTGATGAAGATCGCCGGACTCTCCAGTGTGCCTTGAATAGACTCTATTACCGGCCATTTAATGAAGCAAAGATCTTAGGAGCCTGGTCGCGCAGCACATCAGCACAGAAAGCCACACGAGCCCTGCTGAGATACTTGACAGCAACTTCATTGAGGGACCACCTGTGAAACTCGGCATTGTGTGTGCAATGTGACATGTGTCTATCCTCTCTCTCTTTTACTCCCCTCTCTCCCTACCCAAGTGTAGGGTAGCAAACTGGACGCATAGTCTAGTTAACCTCCCTACCTTTCCTACATTCCTTCTCTCTCTCTCTTTCTCTCTCTATAAAATAAATGCTTCACCATTCTGCTGTAAGTTATATTTAGTTTTGATATAAAAAGAATGAAATCATAAGCTCCTTATGTGTGTGGATTTAGTTTTTTGTTGCATTAATTAGGAGAAGAAAAGCAACACTTGACGTTGGTTTCAGAACACGATTCAAACGACCCATCAAAGATAATAGTTTCTTCACCAGATTGATCAGCTACAATTGTGAGCAGCAGACTGAGGTCAAGTCGGGACATACTGACTAGGGAGAAGGTTCAGTTAATCTAATGAACTATGTATTTTACTCTACTCTGGCCTCAAGTTGACAAAGCTAGCATAAACAAATTGCATACACAAATGTCGCCGCTCATGCTAAATGTTTATATTTGTTTCTCTTAGAAAAATGTTTCCATTTGAAAACATAAGATTGCATAATTGACAAAATGCTTGAACATGGGCCGTGAACTTATAACCTGTGATATAGGCGGAACTTTGTGTGGTGGAGGGATAGGAGGATGACGTCCTTGGTCTTCAGTGCAGGCAAGTCGAGTATGTGTTATTTGGTTCTCGGTATTCCATTGCTGAAAATTTCATGGGTGGGCCATTTCAACAGTGTCCCATTCCTCGGCTACACCACTGCATTAACTATCAAGCACACATCTTGCACTTTTGCGCCTTCAGTGGCTCATCAATTAAATTTCCTCTCTGGTGTACGAGACCATTTCAGCCGTTGAAAATACAGATAAGCTAAATATCTTGATCTGCATGTCAAACTAAAAGTGAAAAGGGTCGTTTCCGTTTGAAAAAGCTTGAGGAAACATGTTCATAAACGACAAGATTATGAAAACCATTGAGAACTTCATGTGTGTAGAGCAGTATGAGTCACAAAGATATAAAATACGGGAAGAGTGCATGATATGCACCAGCTACTCTAGCCAACTGAGCCGTTCCTTGCTTTTAGTTCTTTTTGACTCTCCCACTGATTATAGGAGGTCCTGAAGACACATACGCCACAAAATTGCACGCAGAGTATGTGATAATCAAGACAAATGAACTAGTTATTCGCTGATCACAACAATCCTGTTTGCTCTTCTGCACTGAGTCGGGAGAAAGGAAACTATAAATGTATGACTGAGCTAGATTGAGAAACACTGTGAGAAAAAAATTGCAAGATCTCACATGCCAAATATACAAAAAATGCACAGCTGCTGACAACACAGGCAACAGTCTTCCGTACTACAAACAGTCACTCACTCGTAGCTTAAGATTTATTCATGAATATTGCCTTTCAAATGTGAGGACCAGTCCTGACACCAGCTGTCAAATGATTTTCCTCATGTTCTGGAGATTACAGCAACTTTTGACACATTTTCCGAATTGTACCGGGTACGTCCATTGATTTCTCGAAAGACACCCAGCTGGCCTTAGCCACCCCACTAAACGGAAAATTATTCAAGGACAGCGAGTTTGAAATAAAACTCTCTACTTTAGAGGAACAAGCTTGCCAGATCTGTGCAGATCACTTCTTTCTTTCCACAGACTTAAAGAAAAGCGGGAGGGAGGAGGCCGGAGAGGGGTCTGTGGTTCTGTATTTGATCAAAACAACACGACGCCGTTAGCGTGCGTGTTTCTTGTTTATAAACGATTTAGCCTACGTGTTATGTGTTCTATGCATCAGCACATATGAACTGTTCTGTTTTGTTCTGTTTTAACTGTTTAGCTGTGGAGAGGTTGAGGTGCCTCTTGCCTTGTGTACACCATATCACAAAGTTCTGCAGCAAAAAATAAAATAATAATACAGAACGGTACCCAAAAATTAACGATACAGAAAAGAAAAAAAACATAATAGCATACTGAAACCAGTTCAAATATCATGCCAATACAGAGTTTTCTTCGCGCAGTTCACACAGTCATAAACTACTTACACGCACACCTTACTAATCTAATGTCAGTATATACATGACCACATTTTATATAATACCCATATCTGGCTGTCTGTCATAGGCGCTTGTCCAGTCTGGTCTCCATTAAAAAGTCTGTCAGGAAGATTATTGCCTTTTTCTGGAAATGCATCTCAAGCCATGGTCCAAGTAGTTTCTTTATTGTGAGGGGCCGTCTGTCCAAACTTGCTAATTCGTTCTTTAATTTTTTCTCTTTCATTCGGGTATTTAACGCACTCCAAAGGAATATGGCGAACATTTTCTTCAGCATGACCACAATGGCATTCCGGTGAGTTGGATCGATGTATCTTGTGCAGGAAGCTGTTTGTGTAGGCTACTTCCAATCTAGGTCGGTGGATCAATGTCTCTAGGGTTCGTGGGAGGTCTGTCGCTATGGAAAATTTTCTGTGTGGATCAACTTCATAAAGTACCGTTTCCTTTGATTTAGGGCTCTCAAACCACTTCTCCATCGAACAATATTTAGCTCCTTGCGATATAAAATGTCGAATATCCACCCCAGACATAGGAATTGCGCAATTTCGTCCTTCCTTCAATGCTTTCTTCGCGAGGCTATCAGCATCTTCATTTCCCTTTATTCCAATGTGGCTGGGTATCCATTGGAATACGATGTTGTGACCCTGCGATGAGGCATATTCCACTGTTTTTGCGATACATTGTGCTATTTCACCATTTTGTAAGGTGATCTAACATTTCTGATTAGCTGAAGAGCAGGCTTGCTATCAGTGCATATCACCCATTTTCGGGGTTCAGGATTCTCGCAGATAAGCTTGACTGCTTCAAAGATAGCCACCAATTCTGCTGTCGTCGATGAAGATTTGTGCGATAATTTGTACATCTTCTTTTTCTGAATTTTGGGTATAAAGACCACACAGGCTGACGCTTCTGTGCATGATCCGTCTGTATATATCTTCGTTTTTTCATTATGCATTACATGAAGCTGACGAAGTACCAACTGCGCCACTACTAGAGGTGTCATGTGTGCTTTCTTCTCTATGCCGTCTATTTCACGGATAACGTTGAGAAGTGGCAGCGTCCAAGGTGGTTTTGAAGGTTTCCATTGTTTAAATTCTGGTACTACTGATTGAAATGATGATATAGTATCCTGTAGTCTCGTTTCCGTCCTTTGTGTTAGGGCCCCAGATAAAAAATGACTTTCATGTTGCGTGAAAATTCTAAATAAATTTTGAGATGTTCCTTTAGTTCGGAGTACTGCCAAAGGTGGCTCTCGAGCCTCCGCATACACTAAAGCACTGGAAGTTGACCGTGGTAAACCCAGACATACCCTCAAGCTCCTTGCCAATAACAAGTGAAGTCTCCTTTCGGTGTAGGCTGGAAGTCCGTGCAGCAGAGGCAGTGAGTAAGTTACGATGGGGCGTATCCAGGCAACGTGTAGGGCTAATAACGACTCTGTAGTACCACCCCATTTGGCCCCGCAGAGAGGCCGGAGGATTCGAATGGCCTGACACTTTTTGTTCCAGGGACTGGACATGAGGCGACCATGTTAGTCTCCGACTATGTTAGTCTCCAAAGAATTTATGAGTTTCAACCATTTGAATTGCCTGATTTTGCAGAATAATCTGGAATTTTCAAGGTCTTTTTAATGTAAACGGAAGTATGGCTGTTTTAGCCAGACTCAGTGCCATACCTCTTTTTTTAGAAAACGGTCTACATAATACAAACCTTCTTGTAAAGTTTGTTGTACATCCAAAAACGATGAACCAGACGTCCATATACTTATATCATCAGCATATACTGAACATCTGATGTTAGGTGGAAGATTATATGGGAGCTGCGCCATGACTGCATTAAAGAGAGTAGGGCTTAGCACGCTGCCCTGTGGCACTCCTTGGTTGACAACATGTTCTGACGTTGGGCCCTCCTGCGTAACTACAAATATTTTCTGGTGCTTCAGGAAGTCAGCGATTCAACGGAGTATCTTGCCCTTGAATCCATGTAACGCCAGGCCTTCCAGAACGTGAACGTGCCTCACTGTGTCGTATGCTCGATGGACATCAAGGAATACAGCGACAGTGATGTTTCCTTGCGTTCGTTGGTTTTCCACATCTGTGACCAAATCCAGAATGCAGTCTATTGTGCATCTACCTCTTCGGAAGCCGCCTATGTTTTCTGGTAGCAGTTTTTTTCATGTATTGCCATCATAAAATTTGTTCATTGATCATTTTTACCGTCACTTTTGAAAAACAACTTGTCAAACTAACCGGCCTAAACGAGTCCAACTGGATAGGGCTCTTCCCTGGCTTTAGCAGCGGTACTACTTTTCATATCTTCCAACTTTCCGGAACTTTTTCTTCTTGCCAACTTTTATTATAGATGTCCAACAGGTGTAATTTTACTTTCTTGCACAAGTTAGCAAGAGAAGCGTATGTAACTCCATATGTTCCTGGTGAACTTGTTCGTTTTACTGAAGACAGCACATATTGGAGCTCCTCTGTGTGAAGCTGTCATCCAGATCTGATGAACTGATCGCAGAGAACTTTGTTACAACCGCTGAAGCTGATTCTGCTGAGGATTTATATTCGCTAGTTTGGGTGGTCTCTCCATTTCTCACTATAGGGTCGCAAACTTCTTCGGCAATCACACGTTCGCTAACTCCTCGAGACAGCGCTAGAGCCTGTCGTGGTCTCGAGTGGACTACTGGCTGTCGGAGGGCGCGTACCATGTTCCACAGTTGAGGCGCCAAGGTAAATGGAGAAAGTGTGGCACATAAATCTTGCCACCTTTTGGTTGAAAGCTTCTGCAGTTGGTTATGCATTGCAGAATGTACTTTCTGTGCAACCTTGAAATCTTCTAAATTACCCGACCTGGGATATCTTCTTTCAGATCGGCGTCGTATTGCCCGAAGCCTCTCATACTCAACGCCAACACTTGATTACCCATCTGGAATGGGTACTGCACGAGTTGCTTTTGTTAGAAAATTTTTTATCTTCGACGCATACGTTTCTGCGTCAGAACAAGGTTCAAGATTTTTTCTCTGTAGTTCTCGAAAGATTGCCCAATTTGTAATTCTTGTTGTGCGGTTATTTCTCGTTTTCTTCAACTTTGGGTGATATATGAACACTCGCAAGTGGTCACTTCCTCTTGTATCAGCGTCTGCAGTCCAGTCTGCTCCAGCCGCTAATTCAGAGATGCACACAATGATGTGTGGTACGCTGCAGTAGTTATGCCCCCGTAGAAACGTCGAAGAACCATCATTTAGTATAGTGTAATCATGGTCTTCGCATATTTTTACTATAGCAGATCCCCTTACACTACAACGCTCACTACCCCACAAATCATGGTGCGCGTTGAAATTACCACATACAATTATGGGATCGAGGTCAGGTCTACACACTGCAGCCAACACTGCGTATGAAACGTTTGCTTGAGGGTGCACGTAAACACTAACTACAGTTACAGTAACGTTACCAAACTTCACCTTGCATCTAAAAAATTCCGGCGCATCTGTTTTTGAAGTAGCTACAAGTGTCGACGAAATATCGCGTCTCACACACAACATCACTCTGCTTTTTGCAGCAGGACGTTCTGCTTGGTACACCACATAATTTGACAAGCGAAAGTTAGTGAATACTCTTGTTTCGGAAATACACAAAATCGGAAACCCGTGCTGAGCGACAAATTTCCGAAAATATCCACTCTTATTCTGCAAACCGTTGAAGTTCCACTGGAATATTGCACTTCTTTTGTACCAGTTAGATAGTCCGGTAGCAATGATTACGACAAGAGAAGATGCTCAACATCTAGCAGCAATTTCACTTCTGGTAAAGAACCTGCTTGTGGCAGGGATCGTAGAATTGCTTTAAGAGCCGCAAAGATTATTGGCAAAATGACTTGCTCGTTTCCGGCTGTCTCCGCCGAGATCGCATTTCTTGAAGAATTTTTCCTCAGCAAGCTGCTGTGACCCTTCCCTTTGGTAGTCAGTGGCTCCTTGGCTGTGTCTGGCCCGGCAGAAAGTTCCACTTCAGCATGTTCCTGGGCGTGGACTTCTTTGCCAACGCGATGTTTTGGTGCTGAGCGCTCCAATACTTCCGAGTAAGAGTCGTGGCGCCACTGTTTTGCATTTCTTTGTGCCGCAGGAACATCTTCGACTATATCCGCATTGCGTGCTGGACCTCTTTGTATCTTGTGGTACCCTTTCACAATTCTCCCTCTTTGTTCTGCTGATGCCAAACGGTTTCGAGAGCAGCCTGAGAACGACGCCAGATGTGGTCCAGCACAATTGGCACACTTCGGTTGACGCTTCGAGGTGCATTCTTTGTAATCATGCGCCCGCACATACCTTTCATCTCTTGATTCCCCTGCAAGTCTTAGCCTTATGCCCATATCTCTGGCAACTGTTACACCTTACCACCGGCTCAATGTATTCCTCGACAGTGTGAACCGTAAAGCCGAGAGCAACTTTTTTTGGCAATGGCATGTCTTGTCTAAACTGGAGTAATACATTCCGTATGGGCTGCATTGTGGCACTTCCATCTTCATTTCTTGCCCATCTCTTTTGTCGTGTGACTGAGATTACTCCAGCATCTTTTAGATATTCCAGTAGGTCATAAACACTGTATTCGAGTGGAACATCTCTTATCTTTGCTAGGGTTTTCATGCAAGATTGAGGTATCATCACATGTACAGGCAATCCAACCAGACTCTTGATCAGCAGCAACTTGTTTGCCGAGTACAAAGACCGTACTCCAACACAAAAACTTCCGTCTTTGTTGATTCTTGATGATGTCACTTTCTCATTGATAGCAGAGATTATCTCAGATACCATGCGATTGGGATTCACCTTCCAGGAGTCCGGCAGCGATTGGTCTGAACACCACCGCTATCCCCGTAGCTCGGTTCTTGTGATGGGTGACCACCGTGTAAGCTCCCTCGTCTTCCTTGGGTGCTTCTGTATCCATCTGTGTCATGTCATTAAGGGGGTACGTCGATGTGGCGTCATCGTTGTCAACCTCTTCTTCCTCCTCTGTACGCCGCTTCTTACACTGCGAGGGCTCGCGGTTCTCTGTATGGGACGTCAATATTGTTGCTGAGCCTGCAGCAACTTGAAGTCGAGCGGGATGGAGAAGTGGTGCTCCGCTTGGCACTAGCGGCATCTAGTTGTCCTCCATACCCGGGCTTTGCCAGGTATGAGGCACGGGCCCGCTAAGGGGCAATTCTGATCGCGATGCGTAGTGAGACTCCGACTCACCGATGTTTAGCTGCCACTCTGGAGACAGTTCACCCACCGCAAACACCGTAAAAAGGTCCCGAACTCAATATAATGACTGAATTAAGAGAGCGAAATGAAGCTACGGGCTTCTTTCATTCACTTCTTCTTTCCCCAATCTCACGGAAACGTTTTTTGCACGTCATACTGCGTAAGCTGGCTGAGGTTTGGGCTACAGTAAGGCAGTGTATATATATATATATATATATATATATATATATATATATATTCAGCAGGAAGTTCAAGGGGTCTGGTACGTATAAAGAACACAAGCGAGTACACGTACGAAAGAGCAATACTTTTATGCCAACGTTTCAGCCGTGGCACGGCCTTCGTCAGGGAATAAAGAGTAGACAAGCAGATGCCCCTTTTAAGGGCCGTTGAAATCACACAATTGATCAGAATAGTGATTAGAAAGTGCGAAAGCAATACCAAAACAACATTGTCAGTATAATTTGATACGAGTATTGAGCAACAATATCGCTGTGGATAACTCAAGATATGAGCGCATAGCTTCAGCGTAGGGCAAATTTTTATGCGTAGGGCAAATTTTTAAAGCAATAAAGCACTTCATAAGCCAAGCGAATATCATGAGCACATGTCACGCACACTGTAAGATACCCGAGGGACAGTAAACAAAATTCAACTGGTAACTGAAGCGTCAAGTTTGATGCCAAACTACTGCATGCGCACATATAATAAATGGAAGCACACACAAAAAATATATATAATCAAACAAATGAGAGAAGAAACGATGGCATGGGTTGGGGGGCATTTAACGCATTCCTGTGATGGACAATGCTACATAGAAAGGAAAGTAACGCGTCCAACGCTTTCGTTGATGCCTGAGTGCAAAGTGTTGAACTTGTTAATGAGATAGGACTCGCGAACTTCTCGGTCATGATGAGTTTTAAACCCGGATTGTAATATTGTGGCTTTGATGTTTTCGAAAGAGTGCCCTGGCATCTGGACATGTTTTGACAGTGGAAGATGAGGAAGGTTAGAAGCATGGGCTCTGTGGTTGTTAAAACGTAACCTGAATGATGTTTCGGTATGCCCAATGTATTGCATACGGCAAGTGGAGCACTCAAGCATGTAGATAACATTAGCGCTGTCGCAAGTAAAGTCTCCGTTGATTTTTAAGGAAAAGTTTGATGCGGTGCTAGTTGCGGTATGAGTACTTGACATGTGCGGGCAAACCTTGCAGCGGGGCTTATTGCAAGGATGGCAACCACTGTAGTTGGACCGATTAATTATTTTCGATGATGTTAATGTATCATGCAGGTTGCGTGATCTGCGGTAAACTACCCTCGATGGTTCCGTAAAAATGTCTTTTAAGTGATCACTTTGTTGCAAGATATTGTGGTGTTTTCTTAGAATATTGGCCACATTAGGAACCGAAGCTGAGTGCGTAAGGATGAGGTTAACACTGTTACGTGAAGTGTTTGCAGATCGTTTGTTGCTTGTGAGCAACTCTTTACGGTCAATGTTGTTAGCCTTCTTGAGGGCGTCGTCTATGATTCCCGATGGGTATCCTTGCCTCGTAAGAGCACCTCGTAGGTCTTCGCAGTTGCGAGCGAAATCATTGTTATCAGAGCAGATGCGTTTAAAGCGAATGGCCTGACTATATGGAATACTGGTTTTGCAGTGTTTTGTGTGACTACTATGGAAGTGAAGATACTGATGTCTATCGGTTGGTTTCCTATATAGTTTGGTCGTCAATTTTCGATTGCACAGTGTCACTGTGACGTCAAGAAAGTTGACACTGGTGTCCGAGTATGAGTGCGAGAATGATATATTTGGATGGGCATTATTATAATCGCTGATGAAAGAAAGAAGCTGGGATTCACCATGATGCCATACTAAAAAAATGTCATCGATAAAACGCTTGTAATAAAAAGGCTTCAAATCGCGGCTGGCAAGAAAATCGCGTTCTAGAGAGCCCATAAAAATATTTGCGTAATTCGGGCCTATTCGTGTGCCCATGGAAGTGCCGCTAACTTGAATGAAGTGTTGTCCGTTGAACTCGAAATTGTTTAGTTCGAGAATTAATTTGAGAAGCGTAGCTAGTGTAGAGGAGTCTATCGATTTGTCGAGGTCAGACTCGTTATACGCTTTTACAACAGCGCGGATACCATCAGAATGGGGAATGTTGGTGTACAAAGAACAAACATCGAGGATCACCAAAAATGACCCATCAGGAATGTCTAAATCAATGATATCATTTAAAAAGTGATTGGTGTCTTTAATGTACGAGGGAAGTGAAACCGGAATAGAAGAAATGAGGGTATCAACGTAGCGTGACAAATTTTCTGTCACCGTACCTATACCAGACACAATCGGTCTACCGGGAATGTTTTCTTTGTGAATTTTGGGTAGGGTGTAGAACCTACCAGCCACCGGGCTTAGTGGAATCAGCGTACGTAATGCAGACTGAGCGATTTTGTTTTCTTTTACAAGATCTGTAACAAAATCACTGACAATGCGTTTAAATTCCGCTGTCGGGTCGTCATTTAGACGCCTGTAGTATGTGGTGTCATCAAGTTGTCTCTGGGCTTCACCAATATAGCTGTCAGCATTCAATACCACTACTGCACCACCTTTATCTGCTGGCTTAATTACTATGTCATTGCGGCTAGCCAATGCTTTGATAGCCTGAGCCTCTTTAAAGGTGACGTTATGGCGGAAGGGAAAGCGTGTTTTGTACGCTTGAAGTACATCATCCTGTACAGCTCGTATATATAAATCGAGGCATTTATCCCGTTGAGTGGGTGGTGTCCAGTGTTTACCAGATGGTAACGCGGAGTTGGTTTGTTCACTTGGTTGGCGGTTGAAAAAGTACTCGCGCAATCGCATGTTTCTTTCAAAGTTATGAAGATCGGCAATGAGCGTGAATTCATTGTAGCCGCCAGTTGCGGGACAAAAGTTTAAACCTAGCGACAAAACCTTAGATTCTTCAAGACTTAATTGATGACTAGATAAATTCACTATATTAGTAAGTTGCCCGGTATGCTTAGCAGGGTCGGAAACACTTCCATGCGCTTCGGAATACAAAGCAACGGGTATGTTATCCCGAACCATTTTCCTCCGCTTGACATAGTTAATTTCATTCAGCTTTTTCTGCCTGTACAAGTGGAGCTCCTTGTTTTCTTCACTGCTTAGGACATGTGTGGCACGCAGCTGTTTCTCCTTATTAGCTAGAACCTTCGCGGACGATTCATAATGCTTTGAAATGATCTCGGTCAATTCAATAGAAGCTCGTGCTAGCGTGTTGTTCCATTTAGTCAAATGTACACTCGACATTTCAGAAACCGCAGGTTTCAAGGACAGGCATAAGCCTTTAGGCTTATGCCTAAAGGCTTATGCCTGTCCTTGAAACCTGCGGTTTCTGAAATGTCGAGTGTACATTTGACTAAATGGAACAACACGCTAGCACGAGCTTCTATTGAATTGACCGAGATCATTTCAAAGCATTATGAATCGTCCGCGAAGGTTCTAGCTAATAAGGAGAAACAGCTGCGTGCCACACATGTCCTAAGCAGTGAAGAAAACAAGGAGCTCCACTTGTACAGGCAGAAAAAGCTGAATGAAATTAACCATGTCAAGCGGAGGAAAATGGTTCGGGATAACATACCCGTTGCTTTGTATTCCGAAGCGCATGGAAGTGTTTCCGACCCTGCTAAGCATACCGGGCAACTTACTAATATAGTGAATTTATCTAGTCATCAATTAAGTCTTGAAGAATCTAAGGTTTTGTCGCTAGGTTTAAACTTTTGTCCCGCAACTGGCGGCTACAATGAATTCACGCTCATTGCCGATCTTCATAACTTTGAAAGAAACATGCGATTGCGCGAGTACTTTTTCAACCGCCAACCAAGTGAACAAACCAACTCCGCGTTACCATCTGGTAAACACTGGACACCACCCACTCAACGGGATAAATGCCTCGATTTATATATACGAGCTGTACAGGATGATGTACTTCAAGCGTACAAAACACGCTTTCCCTTCCGCCATAACGTCACCTTTAAAGAGGCTCAGGCTATCAAAGCATTGGCTAGCCGCAATGACATAGTAATTAAGCCAGCAGATAAAGGTGGTGCAGTAGTGGTATTGAATGCTGACAGCTATATTGGTGAAGCCCAGAGACAACTTGATGACACCACATACTACAGGCGTCTAAATGACGACCCGACAGCGGAATTTAAACGCATTGTCAGTGATGTTGTTACAGATCTTGTAAAAGAAAACAAAATCGCTCAGTCTGCATTACGTACGCTGATTCCACTAAGCCCGGTGGCTGGTAGGTTCTACACCCTACCCAAAATTCACAAAGAAAACATTCCCGGTAGACCGATTGTGTCTGGTATAGGTACGGTGACAGAAAATTTGTCACGCTACGTTGATACCCTCATTTCTTCTATTCCGGTTTCACTTCCCTCGTACATTAAAGACACCAATCACTTTTTAAATGATATCATTGATTTAGACATTCCTGATGGGTCATTTTTGGTGATCCTCGATGTTTGTTCTTTGTACACCAACATTCCCCATTCTGATGGTATCCGCGCTGTTGTAAAAGCGTATAACGAGTCTGACCTCGACAAATCGATAGACTCCTCTACACTAGCTACGCTTCTCAAATTAATTCTCGAACTAAACAATTTCGAGTTCAACGGACAACACTTCATTCAAGTTAGCGGCACTTCCATGGGCACACGAATAGGCCCGAATTACGCAAATATTTTTATGGGCTCTCTAGAACGCGATTTTCTTGCCAGCCGCGATTTGAAGCCTTTTTATTACAAGCGTTTTATCGATGACATTTTTTTAGTATGGCATCATGGTGAATCCCAGCTTCTTTCTTTCATCAGCGATTATAATAATGCCCATCCAAATATATCATTCTCGCACTCATACTCGGACACCAGTGTCAACTTTCTTGACGTCACAGTGACACTGTGCAATCGAAAATTGACGACCAAACTATATAGGAAACCAACCGATAGACATCAGTATCTTCACTTCCATAGTAGTCACACAAAACACTGCAAAACCAGTATTCCATATAGTCAGGCCATTCGCTTTAAACGCATCTGCTCTGATAACAATGATTTCGCTCGCAACTGCGAAGACCTACGAGGTGCTCTTACGAGGCAAGGATACCCATCGGGAATCATAGACGACGCCCTCAAGAAGGCTAACAACATTGACCGTAAAGAGTTGCTCACAAGCAACAAACGATCTGCAAACACTTCACGTAACAGTGTTAACCTCATCCTTACGCACTCAGCTTCGGTTCCTAATGTGGCCAATATTCTAAGAAAACACCACAATATCTTGCAACAAAGTGATCACTTAAAAGACATTTTTACGGAACCATCGAGGGTAGTTTACCGCAGATCACGCAACCTGCATGATACATTAACATCATCGAAAATAATTAATCGGTCCAACTACAGTGGTTGCCATCCTTGCAATAAGCCCCGCTGCAAGGTTTGCCCGCACATGTCAAGTACTCATACCGCAACTAGCACCGCATCAAACTTTTCCTTAAAAATCAACGGAGACTTTACTTGCGACAGCGCTAATGTTATCTACATGCTTGAGTGCTCCACTTGCCGTATGCAATACATTGGGCATACCGAAACATCATTCAGGTTACGTTTTAACAACCACAGAGCCCATGCTTCTAACCTTCCTCATCTTCCACTGTCAAAACATGTCCAGATGCCAGGGCACTCTTTCGAAAACATCAAAGCCACAATATTACAATCCGGGTTTAAAACTCATCATGACCGAGAAGTTCGCGAGTCCTATCTCATTAACAAGTTCAACACTTTGCACTCAGGCATCAACGAAAGCGTTGGACGCGTTACTTTCCTTTCTATGTAGCATTGTCCATCACAGGAATGCGTTAAATGCCCCCCAACCCATGCCATCGTTTCTTCTCTCATTTGTTTGATTATATATATTTTTTGTGTGTGCTTCCATTTATTATATGTGCGCATGCAGTAGTTTGGCATCAAACTTGACGCTTCAGTTACCAGTTGAATTTTGTTTACTGTCCCTCGGGTATCTTACAGTGTGCGTGACATGTGCTCATGATATTCGCTTGGCTTATGAAGTGCTTTATTGCTTTAAAAATTTGCCCTACGCATAAAAATTTGCCCTACGCTGAAGCTATGCGCTCATATCTTGAGTTATCCACAGCGATATTGTTGCTCAATACTCGTATCAAATTATACTGACAATGTTGTTTTGGTATTGCTTTCGCACTTTCTAATCACTATTCTGATCAATTGTGTGATTTCAACGGCCCTTAAAAGGGGCATCTGCTTGTCTACTCTTTATTCCCTGACGAAGGCCGTGCCACGGCTGAAACGTTGGCATAAAAGTATTGCTCTTTCGTACGTGTACTCGCTTGTGTTCTTTATATATATATATATATATATAATCAACAAAAAAACGTTCCACAACGAAATTCTAACTCGCGACGACCACGGAGACAAGATGCCCGACCCCCACGCACTGCGCCACACTTTACCAACCACTCACTGCGATGTTGTAGGTAATTCGTGTGGTCATTGTGATACAGGATGCGAGCGTTGGTTCGTGTGTCAGATTATGGCAAATGCGTGTGTTGTACGATTCATTCACCGTAACGTAACTGATAACTCTTGTTTCCACACGTCAAGTACTTGTGTGCCGTTAACTGGTACAGCTCTGTAAACGCGAAAAAACCAAATCGGTCGTGGCGATAGCATAGCAGGACACACGATACAATACGCTTTGCGTCCGATATCCACGAAATCGAAAGCGTTTCGCGTGGCGTCGCCGGCGTGATGCGAGGAAAAGAACGCTGGCGCACGCGCGCGCTGGGTCACGTCGAAGTGGGTCACGTACGACAGTGACATCCGCGGTCGCTCTAGCGCACAGATCTGCACGATTTTCATCTGGGAAAGCATTGCATCGGACGTCTGACAGGCGACAAACTCGATAAATGTTTATCAGTAAAATAGTCTACCTTGCGCAACTTCAATCAACAATCTTGCATATCAACTAACTATGCACGATTTATTGACAAAAATATATTACTCATGTGCCCGGCATATTACTCTCTCGAACTTTAAAAATCGACACATTAGTGGGACCAGAACAGCGCCAAAAGCAGCAGACGCAGAAATCAACTCATACCGGTCCAATGTTGTGCCAACAAAGTTGACTCTTTTGCCGACGCCGGCAATAACGTTCGAACGACGGGCCAATAATGCCAGCCTAATTGCATGGCTCCGCCCATATTGGCTACTAGTTGTACAACTCGGGCCAAAGTGGCCGTTTTAATATGCTGGCACAGCCAATAATGGCGGGAAGTTCTGAATGCTGGTCTAACATCACCGTTCTATTCGGCTTGCACAGCCATTATTGGCGGAACGTTTTCAATGCTGGTCCAACATCGCCGTTCTATTAGGCTGGCACAGCCATTATTGGCGGTATGTTGTCGATGCTGGTCCAACATCGCCGTTCTACTCGGCTGGCTCAGCCATTATTGGCGGCACGCTGTCAATAATGGGCCATTCTCGGACCATGAACTGCCGATCTATCCCCAACATTGGGCCCGAGACCGCCTTTACGTCCGAGACCGCCTTTCCTCGATGCCCAACATTGGGCATCGAGGAAAGGCGGTCTCGGACATATTGCTGTGAGTGTATTATCAATATGTGACACCCAAATCCGCTACACAATACAGTAACTTGACAGGGTCCACCATGTCATCACTTGGGCTGGTGATGCCACTGTCGTAAAATATATATATATATATATATATATATATATATATATAAACATTGCCTTACTGTAGCCAAAAAAACATCAGCTAGCTTACGCAGTACGTATACTTAATTGAACCCGCAGTACGACGTGCAAAAAATTTTTTTCCTTGAGTTCATATGTGCTGGTGCATAGAACACATAACACGTAGGCTACATCGTTTACAAACAAGAAGCACGCACGCTTACGGCGTCGTGTAGTTTTGATCAAATACAGAACCACAGACCCCTCTCCGGCCTCCTCCCTCCCGCTTTTCTTTAAGTCTGTGGAAAGAAAGAAGTGATCTGCACAGATCTGGCAAGCTTGTTCCTCTAAAGTAGAGAGTTTTATTTCAAACTCGCTGTCCTTGAATAATTTTCCGTTTAGTGGGGTGGCTAAGGCCAGCTGGGTGTCTTTCGAGAAATCAATGGACGTACCCGGTACAATTCGGAAAATGTGTCAAAAGTTGCTGTAATCTCCAGAACATGAGGAAAATCATTTGACAGCTGGTGTCAGGACTGGTCCTCACATTTGAAAGGCAATATTCATGAATAAATCTTAAGCTACGAGTGAGTGACTGTTTGTAGTACGGAAGACTGTTGCCTGTGTTGTCAGCAGCTGTGCATTTTTTGTATATTTGGCATGTGAGATCTTGCAATTTTTTTCTCACAGTGTTTCTCAATCTAGCTCAGTCATACATTTATAGTTTCCTTTCTCCAGACTCAGTGCAGAAGAGCAAACAGGATTGTTGTGATCAGCGCATAACTAGTTCATTTGTCTTGATTATCAGATACTCTGTGTGCAATTTTGTGGCGTATGTGTCTTCAGGACGTCCTATAATCAGTGGTAGAGTCAAACAAAACTGAAAGCAAGGAACGGTTCAGTTGGCTTAAGTAGCTGGTGCATATCATGCACTCTTCCCATATTTTATATCTTGGTGACTTGTACTGCTCTACACACATCAAGGTCTCATTGATTTTCATATTCTTGTGGTATATGAACATGATTGCTCAAGGCTTTTCAAACTGAAAGGACCCTTTTCACTTTTAGTTTGACATGCAGATCAAGATATTTAGTTTTTCTGTATTATCAACGGCTGAAATGGTGTCATCCACCAGAGAGGCAGTTTAATTGATGAGCCACTGAAGGTGCAAAAGTGCAAGATGTGTGCTTCATAGTTAATGCAGTGGTGTAGCCGAGGAATGGGACACTGGGCAAATGGCCCACCCATGAAATTTTCAGCAATGGAATACCGAGAACCAAATAACACATATTCGACTTGCCTGCACTGAAGACCAAGGACGTCATCCTCCTATCCCTCCACCACACAAAGTTCCGCCTATATCACAGGTTATAAGTTCACGGCCCATGTTTAAGCATTTTGTCAAGGTTTATGCGACCTTATGTTTTCAAATGGAAACATTTTTCTAAGAGAAACAAATAGACACATTTAGCATGAGCGGCGACATTTGTGTATGCAATTTGTTTATGCTAGCTTTGTCAAGGTGAGACCAGAATAGAGTAAAATATATAGTTCATTAGTATAACTGAACCTTCTCCCTAGTCAGTATGTCCCGAGTTGACCTCAGTCTGCTGCTCACAATTGTAGCTGATCACTATAGTGAAGAAACTGTTATCTTTGATGGGTCTTTCAAATCGTGTTCTAAAACCAACGTCAAGTGTTGCTTTTCTTCTCCTGAAATTAATGGAATGAAAAACTAAATGCACACACTACAGGAGCTGATGATTTCATTCGTTTTATATCAAAATAAATATAACTTACAGCAGAATGATGAAGTATTTAATTTCATAGAAGTTGTAATGACTTGCTCAAGCTCACACAAAAGAACACATTATTTTGTTCCTTAGATAGTAATATTGAGTGCCTTGTGATTGTGCTATCTGAATTTGTCACATTTGTTGACAGTGCATCATAATTCACACCTAAAAGGGCTATATTCTTAGCAAGTGTTAATAGTACTATTCCCACGTGATTTGCAGCTAACTAAAAGAAGAGGCTTTGCCTGTCGAGCTAGTAATACATGCTCAGGACATCACCACTGCGAAGATACACCAGGTCCAACCAAGAAAACGCACACCTGCAGTGATCAGCCCATATATTTTAATGTTTCCTGTGGTGCCAATAAGGCTGGCTGAGTGAGCACTGCATCCAGTACCAGAAGGCTGCAGCGACAAAGTCCTACTTACAAAACATTGACCATCTGGGAGGAGAAGTACTGACGTGCCAACCGTCCAAAACAGAATGCCGGAAAAAAGAGCGGTGATCACTTTTACAGTCCATAAAAACATGCTAGGAGTTCAAAGTTGTAATGTTGCTAATCTTCCAGCCAAGTAAAATAAGGGCACACTGAGAAAAGATACAGGGAACACGGCATCCGAAAATGACAAAACAAGAACCGACAAAGGTTCTTATTCATCACATGAACAGCCTTAAACTGATAAGGCGAGTAAGTAACTTACAAACAATGAGTGCACGAGGGAGAGCTGTCACATGAGCTCGTCAGCAGTCAAACGAAACAGGCTGGAATCGGGGGTGGTGCCAGGGTAGGCACAAACAGGATAGACTGGAGCCCTCCCTCCCCCAATTTTCGCCTGACCCCTGTGTTGTGTTACGACTATACGTTACGACTATGTTCCCAAGAAAAAACATAGAAAATACAATAAGAACAACAGAAAACTCATAGCAAACGTTACCACCATACTTTGACTTCTTGCTTTGTGTGCAAATGAATCTAGCGAGAGGTATGTGGAACACCAAATAAATATACAGTCCACACCTGCTAGTACCTGCTTTCATAGTGCTGAAGAAGCTTGCAAAGAGCAATTCTACGAAGCGAAATATTATAAAGCAACAGGAGGCTGTGTGGCCCTGACTAAGACAACACCACAACAAAAAGAAAAACCTTTCAGGCATGCAAGCGGTTCATGCACAGCACTGAAAAGTCATGAAAACCTACCTTCAATGCCTTTCTTGCACAAAAACATTAAAAGGAATACACAATATTGAAGAAGAAAGCCATTACTGAAATCCAGCTCCTATGCACTGATGGAAGATACTTGGCTGGATTCCTAGCAATGGCTTCAGTACAACTCTTGAACATACCCTCAAAAGTGCTGACTGCAAGTGAACGAGAGATGAAGGCAGACTACAATGCGACACAATGAGCACATTAACCACCAGCCATGACTTATGCTAGAGTGGATGCCGCAAGAAATCTTGAACACTGGGAACACTCAACATTCCCAACCGAAATCTCGACCTCACAAACACATTAAGAATGTTCCGATGACCTGCTGCCCATCGCCATGATGTGAAACAGAATATATACACACGCACAACTCATCTTTACGTGATTAAAATACTCTTGCTTTCAGGTTTATAGAAACCGTCTCACCAAATTTCTCTGTAATCCTTCACCGTTGCTGGGAGTGTGTTGAAATTAAAGGAGACAGAGGGCACTGGTGGGGCTGCATGCAGATGGTGCTCTTCGAATAAATGAGCAATGGCCGACATGGTCATCTTTGACCACCTTTCACGTCTGAGCCATTTGTTATATTCACGTTGACATGTTAGTGTAGTAGTTGTGCCTAATGAAAGACATAAATATCAGTAAGAGAGGCATGTAAACTTCGAGACGCCTTTTAAACATTGCCAATTTGAACTGTGTTAGAATTAAAAAAAACAAATAGTTGCTCTACTAACACTGTGTATATAATAAAAAATGATTTGTACTGTGTTTCTAATATCTTTCTACATGCAATGAGTGGATAAAGCAAGGCTTGCGTAAGCTAAAGTGAGACTTGGAAGCTGATCAGAGCATGACAATCAACGTGCTTTCTTGTATAGCCCCTGTCAGAATTGGCTCTCATGTTCATTATTATTAATATTAGTAGTAATTGAATATAGATAGGGCTCACGTGTTCCTAAATTTACCGTATTTTTGCGCGTATAGCCCACACCAAAAACCCAAAAATTTCGGTGGCAAAGTGGAGGCGCGGATAATACGCGGGGTTTTTCCTAAAGTGCTGCTTCACAGCAATGCGTATTGTGCTGTGAAGCCGCTTGACAGTGTAGCGAAGGCTACGGAGGTGGTTTCCGCAAATTCGTGTTGCTCTGCAAGTAGCACGGCAGCTTGTGGCCGATTTTGGTTTCGCTTGCTTGCATCGTTGAAGCATTTAGAAAAACATTTGGGGAGAAACAATTCAATTGTTCAGTGTAAAATCTCACTGTCACAACACAAGTATAATTTTTGGACGTTCGCGGCCGCTCAGTGACCCTCCACATGTCCCTACGTCACGGACGTCGTGTTTACTTTTGGAAAGGGCTTGCCGAAAAGGTGGTGCTGTCTAAGAAAGTTCCATAATAATTAAAGTAAGTTCAATAATTAATAAAGCAGTATTTATTTCAGCAAGGCAAGTGTGATCTTATAGTGCCTATAGAGATATTATAAGTAAATTAATGTACTACTTTTTGACGCGGTAGCAGGCATGCATTTCGGTTCTGTTGTTTCCAGGGTGCTGTTACAGTGTACTGGAAGGGGTAGTGCTGTCAAGTTGTCGCCGAGTGTGAGCGCTCTTTACCTCGCTGATACAGCTAGTTCTCCACATCTCGACCCGTTCGCCAAGCCTAAGTCGATCTGTTCTGTCACCATGAGTTGCGTACGGCGGCAGACCATCACGGCACAGCAAAAGCTTAAGATCATCGCCGTCACCGAGGAATTTGGAAATCGCGAAGCGGGAAGACGGCACGATGTGGACGAGTCCTGCGTGCGACTGTGGAGAAAGAAGAAAGAGAGCCTACAAGCCGCGCACCGCGACCGTAGGTCATTTCGTGGCCCCAAGACCGGTGCCTACCCTGAGCTGGAGGCGGAGCTAGTAAAGTTCTTTAAAGTTATGAGAAGCAGGGGTCACGCCGTATCGACCGAGATGGCCCAAGTGGAAGCGCGGCGACTTTCGAGGGAGCTAGGCCTACCTCACGAGTTCCGTGCGAGCCACGGATGGCTGCACCGCTTTATGAAGCGGCAAGGGCTCTCAATCAGACGACGGACTACAATATGTCAACGCTTGCCGGCTTCTTATGAGGAGAAGCTGCTCAAGTACCAAAGATATGTAATTGGCCTGCGAAAGCAGCACAATTACACTTTCTCGCAAATCGGCAATGCGGATGAAACTCCTGTTTATTTTGAAATGCCGTTTGACACAACGATTGAGAAGACGGGCAGCAGTTTGGTGAGCGGGCTGACCGGCGAGAACACGAAACTGCGCATCACAGTCTTGCTTTGTGCCCTCGCCGACGGCACGCAACTGTGACCGTACGTCATCTTGAAAAGGAAAACTCTACCAAAGGTTCATTTGCCTGCGGGTGTGGTGGTGCGCGCACACGAGAACGCGTGGATAAACAGTGACCTGTTCGTAGACTGGATCAAGACGGTATGGGAGAAGAGGCCCGGTGCGATGCTCGCAAAGAGGTCCATGCTCGTTCTTATCTCATTCCGCGGCCACACAACTGAGGATGTGAAGGACCGCCTTTCACGCAACGGCACCGACTTAGTTGTTATACCCGGTGGAATGACGTCAATGTTGCAGCCTCTAAATGTGTCGCTTAACAAGCTCTTCAAAGCGCATGTCAAGCGCTATTACGCCAAGTGGATGGCCGCAGGCTGCTACGACTTGACGCCGACAGGACGAGTCCGAAGGCCTGATATTGCCCTATTCCTCAAGTGGATTGTCGCGGCATGGAAGGCCATTCCAGGTGAGATGGTGCGAAAAAGATTCAAGAAATGCTGCATCACAAACAACATGAATAGAACTGAAGATGACCTTGTGCATAATAGTGAGAACTGCGGCTCAAGTGATAGCTCTAGCGAGAGCAGCGACAGTGAGTGAATTGTGACTGGCCTTGCAGACAGCGTATTCTGCTTGCTAAATAAAGCTTATTCTGTCTACATATGTGCTATGTTGCTTGAGCAGTAGCTTTTGTACAGCCTTTCCTGTATATCAAATATGCGGGCCATACGCGGGGATTTTTTTTTCTTTCTCGGTGAGCTGAAAGTGGGGGCGCGGAATATATGCAGGGGCGGGTTATACACGCAAAAATACGGTATATAGCTTTTCTTAAAATCTAATGTGGTGCCTATCTCCAAACAACTTTTTAAATATGAAAAATGCCATAACTAGCTGTCCCCTTTCTTGATTTGCCTTGAATGTGTGTTTGCTCCAGTGAACTGCAGGAAAATTTGCTGCACTGACTTACTGTCAGCGACAAATTCAGTTTATTGCACTAAAGCTGCCGGGAGTCTGAATAGTACCATTATTTCAGTGTGCTAGAGTTGACTAAAAAAATAACTACTCAGGCAGAAGATACACAATAATTATGGCAACAGTGGAGTCAAAAAGAGCTCATAGTAGTGGATTTTCACATAAACAAGTAGGGGAAGAACTACTATAACTAATCTTGAGATCCTGTAAGCTTTATGGTTTTTAGATTGGCACGACAAAGAAGGAAAAAACATATTTGAGTAACGTGCATGAGCACAGGCTTCCTGAGTTGTCCCGTGATGATATTCTGAAAAAAAAAAGGAACCAATTGAGAAGGTACAGTCCAAGTGAAAAACAATCATGCATCAGCTTTCTTTCAAATATACTGCAGGGTAAACAAATCCTTCACGCTTGTGTACAACTTGTTTTTTTATTTTTGGTATTGCTGGTCAATTTCGCGTATTGCCATGTGGATGTAGTATATATCTGTTTTGTAATTTTGAATAAACTTCAGCCACGAATCGGCACCTGTGTTCCTGTGGCTCATTTGTTTGTAATCTTCTTCGTTGTACTGTTCTAATATCATGAATCCATACCAACTTAATCTGTCAGTCCTATTCAAGCTTTCTGGCTCCTATACTAAACCATCTCAGAGTTATGACCAAGCATGCCTCTCAATATGTTTGCAGGACCGTTTAATGTACGACAGGGTTCACAGCATTCATCACATTGGTTGCGTGAATATTGCTTTTTGCTGTTCAGGGGCACATGCATGGTCCTAATCTTTAATTTTCGCAAATGTGGCTTTACAAGATTCAGTGCTTTTATGATGTGAATAACTTAGGAAAGACAATTAGGCATGACTTACGACCACAAGCTTGTTGATCTACAAATGACACAAAGCTCAAGATGCAAGACCACACCGTCTTTTATGCCAACTGATTGAAAATTCCAATATTTAGAATAGTGCCTCAACCTTATTTAGGTGAGGTGTCGTTGCAGGGGTCAAGCTCACAGCAAACATGAAGTTACAGTTTGTTCCTCATAGCACTTGAGCGCAAGTACCAAGCAATTAAAATTGACATCACATTCTCAGTTTCTATTTGTGGCACTCGAGAACTAGCACAATTGTAAACCCATGCAAAACATAGCTTTACTGAATCATAAGATAACATTACAGCTGCTATTTAATAATTTTTGTAGCCATCATAACTCAGGTGTGAAAAATTCAATGGGACAATTTTTTCACATAAGTTATTATTGCAGATATATCAAATGCATAAAACACAGAAAAAAATATTTTTCATTTGCCTGAATAAATGATGCTGGTAAAGGCTTTATTAACTAGATTGACTTGACAACCAGTTAACATGCAATTTTAATCAAGGCATTGTGGGGAATGTTTATTGATGTTATGTAAGTGGGAGATTTTTGCTGTTTCAGGCCATTTGTGCACTGATGATGACTTCTGCTTAGGAAATAAATCATCTGTCTTGTTTTCATAAAACTTCAGTAAAAGGTACTTGAGAGAAATGTTTTTAAAGTCGGCAACATGACACCAATGAGGGATGGTTAGCCCATATCATTTCAATATGCATGCGTGTACAAGAGTCTAGTTCACCGCTACCATATGCGCCTTCCAATGCGCTGTCACACAGCTATAGGTAGAGCTTCTTTATGATGTAACTTAGACGAGATGTGTAGTCACTGGAAGGAAGGTGGGCTTCGTGTCGATCGGAGTAAAAGAACATGGTCACTGGGTAGACCTACAGCCAGGCCTAAAGCAAGTTTTATAGTATTGCAACCAATGTCTGCCTTGAATGTCATGCATATACGTTTCATTAATTCCATTGCTCATTGATAGGTAGGTCTTGTTGGAATATTGTCGGTCCATATTGGCTTTCTCTATCTCCTGGTACCAAGGATGACATGAGTGATGCAGCCAGCAGCTACAAAAGCAGGAGCAGCAGTACGTGATCTAGAAATGTCTGAAGAATATATTATACCCAACGCTGAACAATGCAATCAACACAAGCCTATAAGTTTGTCTTTTGCAAGGCAGCAGTATAGTCAATGGCCAGATAAGATCTTCAGAAACGTCGCTGAATCAAGTGGTTGGGCCTGCAAACATATCCAGCAATGTCACAATGTGATTGAATATTGAAGTGCTGCAAAGAATTCGACACAGGTGGTACGTAAACCCACTTGATGCCATACACCTTACGTTATCTTCCAGGGGAAGCCTTTGGATTTCCCGCATATTTGGGCATTAAAAGACAGTCTAGTAATAAGCCTAATTGTGTTTGCAAGTAGCCATAAATGGTCAGTTCTTGAGTCACAGCGTGTTTTGAAGCTAATATGTCTCCTGTTACTGGCAAACGACCCTGCACCACTGAAAGTCTAGCAGCGTCGAAGCTTATTCTTTTTTGAAGAAGGCAGAATTTGTTGTCATGTCTACCAGTCGCCACTTTTCAAGGTGTATATTTCTCTGGGACAGGTGAACATGTTGTTTGGGCTATGTGACAGGGCATCAATTACAATGTTGACAGCTCCTATGATATGTTTCGGATATGTTTGACATCTGCTGCAGTTCATGGGAATATTGATGCAACGATTGTAACTGAGGGAGTGTAACATGTACCGATAAGAGATATACTCACGTATTCTATGACAAAGAAATCAATAATGATAATGACATAAGCACTTACCGTTTGTGCCCACTTGTAAGCACAATTAGGTACAACACAATTAGCGAGTCTTTCACACGCCCAAGTACACGGGAAATCCAAAGACTTTCCGAGGCAAATAACATGAGGTGTAGTATAGCATCAGGTGGGTGTACGTAACTCCTGAGTAGATTGCTTTGTGGCACTTCAAGATTCAGTCGCATTGTCACATTGCAGGACCAACAACCTGATAAAGTGACATTTTTTAGGATATATTGGCCTCAGTCTCCACAAAAAATGCTGCGATGCTGCTCAGATAGTGGGCATAAGTTTTCAGGACATGTCAGGGAACTGATTGGCCGCCATATGTACTCATTTGACGAGTCGGTGATCTAGCACGATCTGCATTCAAGATGTCGTACGATGATGTAGAGTGGAACTCTCATTTGATATTCGGGGAATAGCATATATTGTCGCGCAAGTAGCTGTTGATCCCCAAAAGTTTGTATGGGAGTTCTTAGTCTAAGGGAGCTCAATATAGTAGAATTTCTGTGTATCAATAGCACGAAGTGGAGGGAATGTGTATAATGGCCTGGCACCATGGTACAAAATGTTAGTATAGTACGTAGTTCACAAAAATAAGACAAAAGAGCTTGTAGGACTTATCAGCATCCAGTATTCGGAGATGGGAAGCTCTCAACACCTATAAATCTGACTGGGTAGAGTTGAATACCGGATGGGGAGAACACGAGGATAGGACTAGGCTAGCTTTTGGACATCAAATGCACACCTGCTTACGCTGACAAGTGTGCCTTGTTCAGATGTTGGATTACAGAATTCAGATGTGAACTGTGCTCATCTGATGAAGTCGCGATGAGTAGGTTGTCAAGGCAAGCTTGATAAAATTCAAGGCTGGGGAAAATGCTGAAATGTATGTCTGGAATTTGTCATGCCGCATGGCATATGTAGAAGATCATACACGATGAACGGTGTCAGTATCAGAATATTATTTGAAATCTACGCATCTTCTTAAAGATTTGATGGTTGGACCACATGAGGGCAATTTAAGAGAAAATCTGCATCATATATCTGACATCATATGCAAGTGCGAGGTGCTGGGTTGAAACAGCTAGGCTCAGTTGACTGTTTGTGCTATGCCGTCAGCATACTGATTTAGACTTCAGCGCCATTCGCAGAACAAGATAACACCAACACACAGCACACATTGGGCACAGTAAAGTCGGCAAAATCTGTACATATATGCGTAAGTTATTAAGGCTGCCTCGAAAAGTGTTTTCAATTGCAGCCCGATTGAGATAGTGCTTCTAATATAATTTATGTAGTACATCAATTTCATGGTTGAGTTGCCATATGCAGAATTATTTCTTCTTTGTTTCCCTGTCATCAGATTCCTCAGACTAGAGCTCTTTCTCAAATAACCATCCCATACCGATGTGATGGCTCCACTGTTACAGTGATAATGTACTGTACCATTATAATACCAGTGATAATGTAGTGTGCTATAATATTGTTGCAACGAAAGGAGGCAGGTACAATTGCTATGCCTTAAAACACAAGTAATAATTTGACCGATCGCTTCGCACCGATGCAGAGCTTTCCTTAGCGGCTAAGTTGTCAAAAATGTTTAAAATTAGCACTCGTGTTGTGCACACACTACCATAGTCCTCGTTAGTTTTGCGACGTTTTGCTTATATGCTCGCTGGTAGCATAATCAGGTACATTCCCAGAGTGTATACATGTAATGTTGTTAGGATTAAGTTAATAGCGGACAGGCGTAGGTGGACTGTTATGGCTTTGCACATTTCTTACTAATAAAGCATGCTCGTGTATACGCTTAGTTATTGTATTTTACGGGCTGCCGTATTGTGTTCACGCGGTCTGGTGTATGTCGCAATTAGAGCGAGGTGTTTCTGAGATTAAAAGTACATACACATGTGACCATGTTGGGTCACGTTTTCAAGGGCGTAGCCAGTGCTTATTTCTGGGTGAAGCATTGAACCCACGGTGTGGCTGAACCGGTATTATTGTATTAAACTGTATAGTTTCAACCCAACCTTGTGGCAACGCTTAGCACCTCATACTACCACTTAATTTAATTAGGACGAAAATTATGTGGTTCTTCACCTCTTTACGGCCGTCATTCTCGCTTGGCATTTACGCGTCATTCTCGCACGTATAACCGTGGCTTTTCACGCATGTCGAGTTCAAGACTACTGCAGCTACATACCATCCGGAACTGCGGCATGATAAAATGAAATATATTGTCACGGGGTCGTGACGTGGCCGAAGACAGGAGACTTCTTGTTGGAATTTAACTGTTTATTTGGGCGAACCTGTGCCCGGTAAACAGAAAGTCCAATTACAGCAGCAGTCTCGCACAGATAGCAGTCTCAAACTGATAGCGGCGAACGGAGCGTCGGCCTTCGATCAACAACTGACAAGCGGCGAAGCGCGTCGGCATTTATACTCCCGCCGTCGAATGTTCTAGTGCTATCGCTGGCGGCGGCGTGCGTTCCAGAACAATCTGTACCATTCGCACAGTGGGCGTGATCTTATCGAAATGATCTGCTACAGTCCGGAACCCTCTAGAAAACTGCAGGCGCGGTTTGCGCTGAGAATCGTGTGGTATTTTGGGACGATAACAAAAACTTGGGAAAGGGAACGTGGCATTGCCCCCCTCTGAAAAAGGCATCGTCTCGATGCTTTAACTAAAGATGAAGGTACAATAATAATGCAAGAAAGTACAATGAATAAATTACGATACAACAATAATACAAAAATAACACTGTTTCAGTTTGTTAACGCGCATGAAACGGCTTGAGGCGTGCGACATGGACGACGTCAGGTCGCGATCGGCGTCCTTGAGAGTTCGTGATGCCGTCGGGGACAACCTCGTAATCAAGTGGGCCGAGACGTCGAACCACCCTGTACGGTCCGAAGTACCGTCGCAGAAGCTTTTCACTTAGTCCACGTCGGCGTATCGGCGTCCACACCCAAACACGTTCACCGGGCTGGTATTCCACGAAGCGTCGTCGAAGGTTGTAACGGTGGCTGTCGGTCGTCTGTTGATTCTTGATACGGAGCCGCGCAAGTTGTCGGGCTTCTTCGGCGCGATGAAGGTACTCGCTCACATCGAGGTTTTCTTCGTCGGTGACGTTGGGTAACATGGCATCGAGCGTCGTTGCCGGGATCCTTCCGTAGACCAATTTGTATGGAGATATCTGCGTCGTCTCCTGCACCGCCGTGTTGTATGCGAAGGTCACATACGGAAGAATGGCATCCCACGTCTTGTGTTCGACATCGACGTACATCGACAGCATGTCGGCGATCGTCTTGTTAAGCCGCTCGGTGAGGCCGTTGGTCTGTGGGTGGTACGCTGTCGTGCGGCGGTGGTTTGTTTGGCTGTATGCCAAGATCGCTTGAGTTAAGTCGGCAGTGAATGCCGTTCCTCTGTCGGTGATAAGGACCTCCGGGGCACCGTGACGTAGGACGATATTTTCGACGAAGAACTTAGCTACCTCGGATGCACTGCCTTTTGGCAGGGCTTTTGTCTCGGCGTAGCGGGTGAGGTAGTCGGTGGCTACCACAATCCACTTGTTTCCGAAAGCCGACGTCGGGAACGGCCCCAATAGGTCCATACCAATCTGCTGGAAAGGTCGGCAAGGTGGATCAATTGGCTGCAGAAGTCCCGCTGGCCTTGTCGGCGGTGTCTTGCGTCGCTGACAGTCCCGGCATGTCCTCACATAACGAGTGACGTCGGTTGTAAGACGCGGCCAGTAGTACCTTTCTTGTATCCTCGCGAGCGTGCGAGAAACACCGAGGTGCCCTGCCGTCGGATCGTCGTGCAGGGCCTGCAGGAGTTCTGGTCGCAGAGCTGAAGGCACCACAAGGAGATACTTAGCCCGAAGCGGTGAAAAGTTTTTCTTTTGTAGAAGACCGTTTCGTAGAAAAAACGACGCAAGTGCGCGCTTGAATACCTTCGGGACTTCGGTGGTCCTGCCTTCGAGGTATTCTATTAGGGCCTTAAGTTCCGGGTCGGCCCGCTGTCGTTCAGCGAAGTCGTCGGTAGTTATCGTTCCCAAGAAGTAGTCGTCATCCGGGTCGTCGGGTGGTGGTTGGTCGACAGGCGCACGAGAGAGACAGTCGGCGTCGGAGTGTTTTTTGCCGGACTTGTAAATGACAGTAATGTCATATTCTTGAAGTCTCAGGCTCCATCGTGCGAGGCGACCTGAAGGGTCCTTCAAAGTGGCTAGCCAACACAAGGCGTGGTGGTCGCTCACAACTTTGAAGGGCCTGCCGTAGAGGTATGGGCGAAATTTCGACGTAGCCCAGATGATGGCGAGGCACTCCTTTTCTGTTGTGGAATAATTTGCTTCTGCTTTGGATAGCGATCGGCTGGCGTAACTAATAACCCTTTCAAGTCCGTCAGCCCTCTGCACAAGAACGGCGCCAAGACCTACGCTGCTTGCGTCAGTATGTATTTCTGTCTCGGCGAATTCGTCGAAATGGGCAAGTAACGGAGGCGTCTGGAGGCGATGTTTAAGCTCCTGGAAAGCGTGTTCCTGTGGCGTTTCCCACTTGAACTCCACGTCGGCCTTGGTAAGATTAGTGAGAGGATCGGCGATGCGGGCGAAGTTTTTCACGAACCGCCTATAATAGGCGCACAGGCCCAGAAATCGGCGCACGGCTTTCTTGTCAGTGGGCGGCGGGAATTCGGCGATGGCGGCTGTTTTCCGTGGATCAGGACGAACTCCAGACTTGCTGATAACGTGCCCCAGAAACAAGAGCTCCTCATACGCGAATCTGCACTTTTCTGGCTTCAGTGTGAGTCCGGAAGTCTTGATGGCTTGAAGTACAGCTTCAAGGCGCCGAAGATGCTCGTCGAAACTCGAGGAAAACACGACGGCGTCGTCCAAGTACACAAGGCAAGTCTGCCACTTCAATCCTGCCAGTACTGTATCCATAACGCGTTGAAACGTTGCAGGCGCTGAGCAAAGGCCGAAGGGCATCACCTTAAACTCGAAGAGGCCGTCCGGTGTTATAAACGCCGTCTTCTCTCGGTCTCTTTCGTCGACTTCGATTTGCCAATAGCCAGTCTTGAGGTCCACTGACGAAAAGTACTTGGCGTTATGGAGCCGATCAAGTGCGTCGTCTATTCGTGGGAGAGGATACACGTCCTTTCTTGTGATTTTGTTCAGGCGGCGATAATCGACGCAGAAACGTAGGGTCCCATCCTTTTTCTTCACTAACACCACGGGGGATACCCATGGGCTCTTGGACGGCTGGATAATATCATCCCGCAGCATTTCATCAACTTGTCTCTTGATGGCCTCACGTTCTCGCGTCGAAACCCTGTACGGACTCTGACGGAGTGGTCTGGCATTTTCTTCGGTTATGATGCGATGTTTCGTGATTGGGGTCTGCCGAATTTTCGATGACGACGAAAAGCAATCTTCGTATTGCAGGAGCAGAGCCTTGAGCTGTTCTTGCTTATCGTTCGGAAGTCTGGGATTGACGTCGAAAGCTATGGGAGGGGAGACGGGAGACTTCTTGTTGGAATTTAACTGTTTATTTGGGCGAACCTGTGCCAGGTAAACAGAAAGTCCAATTACAGCAGCAGTCTCGCACAGATAGCAGTCTCAAACTGATAGCGGCGAACGGAGCGTCGGCCTTCGATCAACAACTGACAAGCGGCGAAGCGCGTCGGCATTTATACTCCCGCCGTCGAATGTTCTAGTGCTATCGCTGGCGGCGGCGTGCGTTCCAGAACAATCTGTACCATTCGCACAGTGGGCGTGATCTTATCGAAATGATCTGCTACAGTCCGGAACCCTCTAGAAAACTGCAGGCGCGGTTTGCGCTGAGAATCGTGTGGTATTTTGGGACGATAACAAAAACTTGGGAAAGGGAACGTGGCAATATGCTGCAATTGGATCAGCTGATGCTGGTTTTCGCGATTTTGCGAGGATCGCCTGATTTTTCTTGCTGATGCTTTGTAACGGTGTCTTTTGATCGGGATCAGATCTATCACGTTGTGTTTGGCACAGAATCACGCAAACGTTTGGCGAAGACGTCAGCTAAATCACGGCCTGAGAGTCGGAAATCGCGATGCGCAGATCGCAAGTGTTAATCTCTCTGCTACGATAGGTGTGCGTGTAACACGCAACGCAAGCTTAGCACAGTCGTAAGAAGTAGAACGCTTCCTTTATTGGTTATACAGACAGCTGGTTCTGTATAAAAGCTATCGATTGCATGCTACTTCATTAAAAAAAAAATTCGTTTCACAGTCTTTCGCGCCAACCACGACCTTGGTCGTGATACCAGCTCGCTAAGCTGAGCGACAGTAGATTTTGACATTTACTGGTTGACTATACCATCGCTGCCTTTCTGAGAGCTAAATATTACTTTTGTTAAGAAGGCTTGAAATCATATTTAGTTTTCTTGTGAATAACTACTTCCCTGGCCACATTTCGGGTGATTTTGTGTGATTTCGTTGACGCTTCCTTACTAAGATCTGGCAACACTGATTTTGTGAACCGCGTTCTGGATAGGGAAAAGATAATTTAAGCTGCCTCAGCAACGCCAGCGACGAGCCAGATTACGTTTGTGAGTATAAGTTACTGTTCTTCTGTACGAGTGCCTTATTGTTCATACCTGTCACGTGCACCTTAATCAACCGCTCGCCGTCGTGTGCGAGTATTCGGCGAGTAAGTTGGACGAACAGTTGCGGCTTGTCGCGTACGTGCGACCCGAGTAACCGATCTTTTTTCTTTCCATTCGAGGGTACATAGTAGAGTACAGGTTATCTATTAGCTTCGTGTGGTTTTAATAATGTAAACTCCCCCCATTCCTCATTGAGTGATGCTGCTTCTGCTCACAAAAGTGCCAAAGTAAGTTTCCTGCACCATCCTATTAAAATCAATGCAGATTATGCCATTCTGCACCAGAGTCCCACATTTGACAGTGTGTATCAGTGAAAATAGCATTGCTGGTCTAAATATTTGCCGCTTGATTTCGAGGCCACCAATCTCACAGCCATACTCCAAGCATTATTGTAATACCTGAACAGTGCTGGCACGCAATGTGTGCTATTCTGCATGCAGCCAGAAACCAGATGCAATATTTAACCACCGGGAGGTGGAAATTAAGTTGTGGTAAAGAAGTTGTGCGCAAGTGCACAACAACCATAAAGCTGTTAAAATTTTTAAAACTGGGCAGTAATAGCGGAGCTAAATGCGTTTGATAATCTGCGTTGAAACAGCAATCACTCCTTTTCTTCTTCTTTTTCACCACCCTCCATTGGTACCTCTCCCGAAATCGCTTTGCACTCTTGCCGGCCACCTCTCCCAATCTTGCGCGGCATACATCATCGATGAGCTCCAAACACTGTCTTGTTACGGTTGCAGCAACTCAATAAACAATTGTATGGGGCCAGTTGGTAAGGATCCACCTTGCTAGGAAGCGCAGCCACTATTACAAAGAACACGCAGAGCGCTTGTGTAGTGTGTTCTTTGTAATAGTGGCTGCGCTTCCTAGCAAGATGCCGCAACTCCACCCTCTGTGAACTGTGTGCTTGTTGGCGAATCGCTTTTGCTGTGCCAGCCGGCACTTATACGAATAGTGTCGGTATGAACCCTGTCCTACGGACCGCAGTGCCTGATTTGCAAGTACTCTCATGTATGCGGGAAACTCGACAAACGACGAGTGGCGTGGGCAGCTTCTTGCAAGCTAACAGGAAGTCATAAGTGCTTGCTTGACCAATTGCAGCATATTTATTCTGCACGTCAGATTCAACTTCTTGATGTCACGTGCCAGCCCGAAAGGCATGGGGGGATTGTTTCTTGGAATTTGTGGAGCCATGGCGGCTTGTTGCGCTGCCACGTGGAGAATCATTGATCATGCAGCATTTTGCATATGATGCACATGTTTACTTCAAACGTTTCAAAAATAATTATAGGAGGTTGTTTAGGGGCCCTTTAAATGGACCGGAGCGGTCGCCGGATTTTAAGATAAGTATTGCTATTGTTATTTCTAATTCATGAGGTGCAGGGTGGCTGAGAAAAAGCTATTGCGAGACACGGCTGGGAGCTAAGGAAGCTTTGTTACACCATTGCAAAGCGTAACTTGCTAGAAACGGCCTATGTCGACGTCGGGGTTAATTTTTAAGCAATTTATTTCGAATTGCAGGAGATGGAATGAAAAAACAACAGGGAAGAAAAAGCTTGTAGGCAAGCTAAGAGAATTCAGAAATGCTTTCAACACATGTCAAAATATAAAATGAATACAGCACATCATCAATATTGGCACGTGTTGTTTTTGAAAGCTTGAGATTACAGACTGGAATGACTTCAGCCATTTATTTGTGTCTTGAGTAGATGCTAGGTGGGGTTGCGATTCAGAGGAATCATATTTTTGTGATTTTCGCAGCAGAATTATGGTAAGTGCATGTTGTTCGGATGCCATTTTGTCTCCATTTTATTGACGCAATGCGGCCTTCACCCGTTCTATGCACCTTCCATGGCTATTCTCATGTCTTGACCATAAGAATAGCCTTGACCAATCTAGTGTGGCTCTATTTTATTCTTTTGTTTCATGCATGCCCTGTTCTAGTTAGAATACTTACAAAATAGCTTCTCCGATTTATCGCACATCTAACTTGAAACTTTTTACTAATTATTTGTATTTCAAATAAATAATGCTTGGCTGCTGTAGTCTACGACGTACCCTCTATATAGCATTAACACACAAGTAAAAGTTTTTAAGCGCTTAGTCTTCTGTGCGTGAAAAAGAAAAATGAAAAGCATATCCATAAATAGGTGCTGATTAGCTGGTATTTCATTGAATACCTTTTGGGGGGGCGTGTGCTCGTAAACAGCGCAGCTGGTGTAAAATATTTGGATTCACGTCTTCACTTTCGGGGCTTATTTGCACCTTACAATTTCACGCCGTTTGCAGCAGGACAGTTGTGTATCGCCTACTGAACATTCGCGAAACCACCTTCGTGGCTAAACAGTGGGAGGGCACCTACAGTTAAGGGAAACAGGTTTTATAGAACAGCATTTTTTCAGTTTTGAACAGTGTTGACACACTTGAGACATCTATTAACATTTTACGGTACACAAAGGTGGATACAAGATTTTTTATGAAGGAGGATCACCATTTGGAATAACATATTTACTCTTCTTGGGGTATAAAAAAAAATAACCGGGGGAGGGTCAGAGCATTCGGTTTGCCCTTATGAAATTGGCCGCCCCCGCTGAAAGAGGACATGGAATGCTTGAAAAGTACACATAGTGAATAAATACGTGTGCAAACACCACCAAATGTTGCCTCATTAAACTCCACAATAAACAAGTAACAATATGCAACATATTTGAGCACAACCAGTTCATTAGATGAGAATCGATGACATGCAGATGCTACGTGGCAAATATGTAATTGTTATTGCAATGTAATCGACAAAGTAATGCTATAAACAGCAGCAGAGGCAAGCATGAGCAGCCGTGATGCAGCTTTGAAGCTCGTGCACAAGGCCGGCTTTCCTGTTCCTGCATTCACACGGTGCAAAAACATAGACAGGCATTTAATTGTAAGCAGCAAAATAAGCAACAGATCTGGCCCTTCGCGTCTGCCAAGAAGAAGTCTAATAACATAGAGGTTGAATTCCTGCAAATATTTTTTTAGCATTCCAGTTTCTTCAGTCTGAGCAGCATGGCACGCGAAAATTTATAAGCATTGCCGCCCCTGTCTGCACCACTTGTTAATGTGGACATTCCGTGCCGGCACAGGTGGAGCGCGCCCAGCCTTCAACATTGCAGATATGCGCTCGGTGTCTGTTAGGTGGCAGCAGATTTTACACAAGGTCTGTACAACGCTGTCGGGTGTTTCAAAAATACATCAGTTTTCCAATTATTTCTTTTTTTAGCCTAGCAAGTGTTGTCGTCCTGCCATGATAACAAGGAATTTTTTTTTCCCGTGCCGTTCCTGTTGTTTGCATTCCAGGGCTTGCTTAGGGTAGTGTGTCGGCTATCACTTGGACGCCAGTGCTAGTACAGAGTGGCAAGTTTCAAAATGTCTCGTAAATGCTTTTTATTAATAAAAACCAGAAAAGCTGAATTACCAAAGTGAAGCTTCCCTTAAGGGCTGAGCTTCTGGTAGTCACCTGCTCTTTAAAGCAGAGCTTTTTTTTGCGAACTAAAAGCATCTTAACCATATCTGTCTGTCTGTCGGTCTGTATAGTATCTATCTGATTGATCGATTTATACATGCCTATTAAGTTTGGGCGCTCTGTGATCGTCTCCCTAATTTGACACCTTTGGTTAGCAATCCACTTATGAGTTGACTTAGTCGAGACTCGCTCATACTCAAATTAAGCCATGTGCTTGAGTGAGTGAGGGTGACTAATATTTTAGCGAGGTTGAGGCTTAGCGAGTCTGGTTTAAGAAAATTTTGGGGGGTCAGAATGATCCCCAGGTGCGAAGTATGTATAAATGAGTTTGAGTGAGCTCTAATTTTTCGCCAACTAATGTTTGACATGAACCAAAACTTGCATGACAGGAGAGAGTATGTTATAAAAGTGTTTGATTCACTGATTAACTAACATTTGGTTTTTATAATATGCAAGATGTTTCTTTACACTACTTACAAATGGGTTAGAAAGCCAAGAATCTATGGTTGACTGTTTTCGAAAAGTCTCTTGTCACTGTCTTTTCGACCACTGATTCAACCTGCACCGACCACTCTTCTCTTCTCCTATTGCTTGCTGCACCGTCCAGTGTACCAAGTGTCGGTCATGCAGTTTCCCTAACATATTGTGCGTGAGGCCCCCCACCGGGGGCGCGAGTGCTGCAATCGTTGTGACGTGCAGGGTAGGGTCACGTGATCTCGACTCGCACTGGCAAAGGAAAGCTGGCAGTTGCATGTGTGATTTTACCGTGACTTTGCAGTGTCTTCATTTTCGAACAGCGTTGTTTTGCTCTGGCTTCATGTGTGCAGACTTCTGCAGACTACACAATTCGGAAAGACAGCAAAAGTTACCGGCGGCATGCCACAGTGCGCTACATACGTGAGGGTACTCTCACGGCGGCTTGCAGTGCCACTGGCACTTCTCTATTTTTGTGTTGTGGATGTTATTGAACTATGGGGTTAACATGAGCGCCGACCATGAATGCTCAGATAAAAGCAACACATTTAGGTTTCCGCACGGGAGCCACGCTCACAACTAAAAATGAATGTGCGAACAGTCCAATAATGTATATTTCAAAATAGGATGTAGGTGTGTATATCTGAAGGTAGTTGCTGTCATTGTCATTACACTCAAGAATGCGCCCCGTCATTGTTCAATTTGTCAGAGTCTAGAAGTAGCCCGTAAGTTCAATTGTTTTCCCTTTATTTTGGTGATTTCACCTTATTCCAGTCCATTATATGTCAGTTGCTTGTCTGTGTTCGGCCAGCACCTTGGACGAATCCTTGCTTATTACATCATACGTGTGCCGCTCCAGTTAGAGGTACTTCTCTTGCCAAGGTAACCTAACAGTAGCCTGGCCACTCCCACCTTCCTCCCCGGCTCTGCTTCCTAATGTGTGTACTAGACCACACTGGTTTCCATCCACCAGTAGCGTAGCCAGGGGGCGGCACACCAGGCCCGTGCCTCTGCCCTCCCAATATTTTTTTATGGTATATTGGGGTGCAGAAAATAACAGTCTACCACATCTACTTGCCTAGCTGGGACCTATTCTAATCAAGGTGGCGCCCCCTTCAAAAAAATGTTTGGCAACGCCTCTGCCATCTACGCCATCAGCTCACAGGGTTCTTTGCTTATAGATTACGTCTGTAGGATGGGCCCATAGCCACTGTCACTTACTCTCAATGCTGTGTTGATCTACAGGCGAAAACTTGGTAAGCTTCGAAAACTGATTGATCTTCCAAGAGCTGCCGTGAAGTATTGCACAGTTTCTGAATAAAGCTTAAAAAAAACTGGACACTCCTTATTTTATTGAAAGATCTGAGTCGCCCCCCCCCCCTTTTTTTTTGTCTTGAAGTTGCGTCTATCCGGCCACGGTCCTGGCAATGGACATCTGCGGTACTGTCACTAGGTCAACGGGTGCACGGCGTTGTTACTTTACCTGGTCAAACGCGCCTTAAAGGGAGAGCCGAAGCAATACCTCACCCCACGGTGGAAAACAAATGGGAAGTTGGGGAAGGGGAGGTGTAGTGATTAGAAAATTTCTTGGCTTGGGATTCAAACCCGTGCAGGGAATCCTAAATAGGCCACCTTTGCCATTTTACACTGTTGCTTCGCGGAAAAGCGTATTGAGATTTAGAAGGGGCTGTTATCCCTAGTAAAGGGACACCGCACATAATGTTCACTCACTCATGCGTTTGTATGCTGCCTAATTATGAATATCAGTGTAATCACTGATGTTTAAATATGCTACTGGAAATAATTTGAAGCTGCGTATGACGTTTCTTTCCGAAAAAAGCAAACTATTATTGTGCACCAGTTTTTTTGTTGCTTTTTTCACCACCTGTGCTCTTCGCTTTCAGGAATCTCCCAAATTTCATGGTCGCAAGTTTGGCAGATCCATATTTAAATTCACAGATTCTGTCAAATGATTTTACAGGCACAGCAAATTGCTAATATGGACTTTGTCATTGTTGGTCCAGTGGGGTGGTTCAAAATACCACTTTCATTGAAATAGCAGTGCTCATGTTTACACTGAGAAGTTTAGGTGATGTCCAATGGTTTATACATATTTTGTTTCTAAATGTAAGCCTTCTGTTTTTTACTTCTCAAAACTTGGTATCTAGTAATGAAAAATGCATATTTTTTTCCTGTAACCTGCTGGAAATTTACATTTGAGTGCTCCAAAAGTAATATTTTGCTGGTCCTGAAATCGCTCCAAGTTGTATTTCAACTGTTGCACCACTGATGTTGTTAAACAGTAGCTTTCAGTGACTCTGTGTTCAATAAGCAAACAAGTTGGTATTCGGATATTCTTTTCGCATTTCTTCTTGTGCTCCCGTAATCTAACATGCACCTACCAGTCTGACGAATATAATTGTTGGCGCATGACTGAGGAATCTTGTACACTACTCCTGTAACACAAGGAATAGGGGAGCTTCGTTGTTTCTGAACATATTCACCTTTATTTTTGGTTTTGCTTTTACCCCCGAGCTTAACAAGTGTGCAAGTGCTGCCCAGCTTCTTGAGAGCCGTACATACCACAGCCGCATCATGCGACACTCTTAATTGTGCGCCATCTTATGAACAAGTCTAACAAGTGTTGTGTATTTTCATGTACTAATAAGAGCTTGTATCAATAAAAACTTGAACGTAGGGCAGCAGGCTAAAGCAGCTTTAATGATTTTTCTCACAGTCTTCGAACTTGCTGAAATGCTTGATTGATCTCGCCAACTTTTCGCAGGATCTAGTGACCACATAATCTGGAAACCCTACATATCAGGCTTTTCATACCAGGCTTTTTTTATTCGAACGACCACTTTTAGGTCCCTAAGATTCTTGTGCAATCACAATTTTTCTTATTCTTTTTGAGTGTGATATGTGTTTTCTTTTTAATGTTTCTGCAGAACCTAGCTTTCAACAAAACCTTTTTTAGATATTATTTCATGTGTTACGAGGGTTAGATAGGTCACGTGTGTGTTATGTAAAAAGGTAGTGCAGTTCATACCTAGCGATAATCTGTTCAAAAACTTCCTTCAAAATCTGTTTCAGGGAAAGGTGTATTATAAGCCAATTAAAATATGCACTGGTGCCCCCCCCATTGCTGAACATAGGTATTTTTAAGCTCCCAGGACAACTTAGTAAAGGCTACTAACTGCTCTAAAATTGAAGTTTCGCTGCTCCGAAAACTGCTCCCAAATTAGTTTCAGCCGTCTCACCCCCATTTGAGGAATGTGTTAACCTTAGTTCTAAAAACTGAAGGTTTAATTTCTGCAGCAGTTCTGTCATAAAGTGAAGTACGCTTACATTTTCTTTAAAGAGACACAAAGAGCAAAACAATTTTTTGCATATTAGTAACTGTAGTTTCGTGATCCCAAAAACACCTCTCTTGCGCGATATGTCGCTCGGCAACGGAGAAAGCATGCAAGACGAAAATTTGGGTGGAGATTTCACTGATATTGCCGTGCCAAACACAGTGACGTACGAAATATTGAAGGCGTCCTCTGCGGAGTCCCACATAGCTTATACTCAATAAAAATGAAGTACATTGTATTCAGTGGGTGCTAGATCTAGCATACGATGGTTGGAAATTTTCATTGAGCCAATTTCGTGAAAATACGAAAAAGACGTTTTGAAATTGGCTACGTGATGCTCAAACGCAGAGGTGCAACAGCTGCGTTGATTAGGCTGATTTGATGAAATTCTTCTTTGTCCGCCGAGCTGTGCGGAAACCATGGAATTTTCCGAAATCGCGCCACACTGCGCCGAAATGCCCCACCAGCCTCAAAATTTTCTCATTTGCCCTATTTTTAGCGAGAAATGGAGACCACTTTAGCCACATGTAGTTTGCATCATGAATCTATGCGGGCAGACGCTAACCTTAAACCTCAGTGCAAGATAGCTGCTCATTAGGTCAAGACACTCACGAAACTCGATCGACCAAATGAAATAACAACGCCGCGTGCCTGTCGGTCTGCTGACCACAGCAGATATTTACCGGTGGGACGACGCAACTACAACACAAAAGATGTGTCGCGTAGCCAGCAACACGTCGTTGAAAATATAAACTTTCTTGTCAGCAAGTGCGGCCATGGCATGTTAGAAATTATTAGGAACTAAAGCTGGAAGTGTACAAACTCTCAGCATATCGAGCTTGCACACTACCAGCTTTAGTTCAAGCCGTGACCACGTCAGTTGCCATAGCAACGCCACATGCGATAGATATCCAGTGCCATTGCGAGGCCAACTGGCGCATGCCGTTATTACTTTATCTGGTCAAACGCACCTTGCAAGCAAGCTAAAAAGTTGTGCCGTCAACCTAACCTCTTTATGAAAAAAAAAATGGAGGGGGGGGGGGGTTGTGGTTTGAAAATTTCTTGGTATTGTTCTAATTTGTGCAGAAACACCGCTTAAGCCACCTTCGCTATAGTACACGGGTGGCCTGCGGAAAAGCATTATAATATTTATAAGGGGCTTATAGTTGTAGTCTCTAGACACTGCACAATTTGTTCAATGACTGATGTATGTATATGCCACATATTTGTGAGAACTAATATGCTCGCTGATGCCTAAAAAAGTTACTGTCAAAATTATTTGGAGTACAATATGATATCTCTGGAGCTGTAAAAAGTCAGTTTTTTTCCAGTTTTACGAATTTTTTGGTCACAACCTTGGAAAATCCAAATTTGAATGCTCAAACAATTTGACAGGACTGGTGACTTGTAATGTGGACCTCATCATTGTTTACTGCGTGGTGTGATTGAAGAAAATACTACTTTGTTGAAATAGAAGTGCTCATATCCAATGTGCATGATTCAGGGAATGTTAATGGCTTGCATATATATATATATATATATATATATATATATATATATATATATATATATATATATATATATATATATATATATATATATATATATATATATATATATATATATATATATATATATATATATATATATATAGATATATGGTGGGGTGAAATTCAATGGATCCGGTGGAAAATGCGGTAGAAAAAGAGATCGACAAACGTGCGTAAAAACACTAGTTTTACTAACGTTTCTCCAGGTGGGCCTGCCTTCGTCGGAGTGAATCTCTTTCACTCCGACGAAGGCAGGCCCACCTGCCGAAACGTTAGTAAATAGAGTGTTTTTTCGCACGTTTGTCGAACTCTTTTTGTACCGTTTATATATATATATATATATATATATATATATATATATATATATATATATATATATATTCAAAATTAAGCCTTCTTTGTCAACCTGCTTGAAGTGTGAATGTTTTTTCGCTTGTAACCCGCTCCGAATTTGAGTTTTAGTGCTCCAAAAGTAAAATTTTGCTGCTCTGAAAATTACTCCAAATTCTAGTTCGGCTGTTGCACCCCTGCAAAATGTTTAAGCACAAAATTTAACATTGAAATTTGGACCTTGATTTTTATTCATTAATAATGAAACTGATGACAGTGAAACTTGTAGTATTAGAGTTTTTAGACCACAGTTTGTTAATCTAAGTCAAGTCATTGTCTCTTTTTACTGTCTCGAGGATATCTACCTGCGGCCAATCTCGCTTTTTTTATGGCATGTACATAGGAAGGAGGCTGTGCTTATACCTGTCGTTGCAATCTCGTTCCAAACTAACTCGCCGCCGTCCGTTGGAAAAAAAGGCTAGCGCACTCAAATAATGCTCAGGTTCATTTCTACTGTCGCACTTCCTGATTATACCAATGCAATAGAAACATGGTAGGAAGCATATATGACAACTCTTTCTGATACCTCAAGACAGGAGTAAATTGATAAATATTCCATTCTGCACGCATGTACCATTGTGTGTCGTGTTCAGAAGGCTCGGCCACATGATCCGTCACTAACTGGCAGACGAAATGTCAGACAACGTAATCTTCTTTTTCCTGAGAAAAATAGTTTTAGGAACGGTTACTTTGAATCCACATGCCGGCCACCATTGCCCATGAAAATGATAAATTTTGCACATTTTTGTTCAATGTATCAAATTTCGTGTTTATTGAAATAAGTCCTTCAAAAAGGTGAAAGTAAAAACATAATAGAAATGGTCACTAATTTTCACAAGTAGGTGTGAATAGCCCTCGCAATAGCAGGAGTAATAGCAATAGTAATAAGAATGTTAATAAAAATATTCTTTGTTCAAAGTGAAAACACAAAATTTAGGAACATGAAAGAGAATGTTGTGATACAGTTTTGAAAAGTTGTTGTAGTAAAGGAAAAAAAACCCAAGTCCACACAATCCCAGATTATTATATTTATCCCAGATATTATTATTTTTCACCCTCGAAACCATTCCATTCTCCGTAATACGCAGCTGTCATTCAGAGGAGTTTCGATTGAGCGAGTTCAGACTCAAAAGTTCTTAGGTGTCATTTTTCACGAAACGTTGAACTGGTCTAGTCACATAGATAAACTACGTAACCAGGTATCACGGTCCATTGGTGTGATTGGAAAAATTAGGTGCTTTCTACCCCTTTGGGTGACAAAGCAACTTTACTACGCTTTAGTTTATTCCCGCATACAATACTGCCTGTTAATCTGGGGCTCGACAACAAAAACAAATAAAATTGGGATTCACCGACTGCAAAAAAGAATGCTACGTATAATCGAGAATGTTCCGCGTCGAACGCCTTCTGCTCCTCTTTTCCTTAAGCATGGAATCCTAACATTTGAAAATATCTTTTATAAAAAGCTAGCGACAGTCATTTACGATCAAATCAAATCAAACGCAGTTAAATTTCATGATGCTTACTCCCGGAAACTACCAATGTATAACTTTAGAAGAACCACCTATTACAGTGAGAGGACTCGGACCAACTACGGTAGACAAAAGCTAGCGCACCTTATTCCTTCGTTTTTAAACTCAAATACCATGGCCACCACCATAGTGAATGAAAGTCAATCCCCAGCAATTTTTAAAAAGAAGATACACGCTTATCTACTCATGCTTCAAACGTGATATGTCTTTTTTGTGTGTTAATGAAGTGCAACTCGTGTAGCTTTGCTGAAACGCACTGTAAATTTTTCACTTCCTCACAACTGTTCACAACTACGTTTTTGTTTTTATAGGATTTTAAAAGGCTTCTATGTGTAAAGAGTGCACTTATAGATGTGTAATTATTTCTTATATTTTCCACGCTCTACGTCTACACTTTGTATATTTCACTGTATTGAATCTATGTAGTTATGCTCTAGACACACATGCTGAGTGTTGTGCATTATTGTGGTCTGGGCGGGGATCGGTGCATTGTCAGGCATTCGGTTGCCTTTTCACCACCCCTTTCCATTCAACCACTGGATAAGTGATGTATGTTTAAAACTATGATGATGAATAAACTTCAAACTTCAAACTTCAAACTTCAGATGCAATCTTCAATGCCGATGAAAAAATGTGAAACATGTTCATATGAAATATAGGTCGCCAGAGACGCAGGGGAACAATACAATTTCAGAAAATCAGAAATCGTTCTCATTAGAACTAATATATATTCATTGCACCTGAAGAAAAAAAAGCGTTTTTGGCCAAACTCTGTCTTGATGCTTTTAGTTGAAGTATCGACAGTGTTTCTAACCAGAAATGATTTTGTATGGTCTTGTAAACAATGCCGGGTGGCATGTTATTTTGATCCATGAACATTTATACAATAAAATAGAAGAATCCGGAGACACTTTTCAGAATTAGCGCCGACCCTTCTGCGTGACTCTTGTCCACACTTTTGAGACAGGCCAGTAGCAGGGAATTTTCAATGAATGACTCAAGAATCAACTGCAATTGTCAAGGATTTTCGTTCGAGGAAGTTATTTCACTGATATGTTTATGAAGGACGCCATAGTGGAAGGTTTTGGGAATTTTCACCTTGTGGAGTTTAATGTTCACCTAAATAATAAATAGAACCACACAAGCCTCAAGCATTTTCGAATTCAGCGAATAGAGTGTGTTCAAGCCTTGAAAAAAGATCTTTGTGTTTTTGCGTGTGCATATTCATTATCTAATGCACGAGTGCCAAAACATGCAGGCTGTGCCCACACACACCTCTACTACTCTCACTGCTTCCTACAAATGGAAAAGTCATTGGTTAGAGAAAGTTGCCGGGTACAGCTGATGTACAATGCAATGCGTATGCGGCATAAGGCGTTCTGAAGAGTTGGCTCTCGACGACATCATGCGAAGTGTGCTGACACTGTATAAAAACAACTATATTATACTCGCGGTGGCCGCTTAGCCCATAAAAGCACTGAGTGAGCGCCTCTAGACCGGCTGTCATCTAGCATCCATTCGTTAATATTGTTGCCTTCACGATTGATCCGGTAATCGTGCATGTACCGAAATACGTACTGCAAAACCATCTGATATTATTCCCAATTCATCTTGTTGGCATGACCTAAAGGAGTATGGAGACGAATTTTCGATAGTTAGGAATTGTTGTTCTATAGAAAACGATTGGGTTCAAGAAGAGAGTTCTCTGTTTCCCGGGAAAGCATCGCATATATTTTCTAATACCTCTACCTTTAAAAGACACTTTCAGTTTTGTTATCAAGTGGGTGGCTTCTCCGTAACATGACAAAGCAGTGTGACGTTGCAGGAACTTGGAAATTTGCTACGTACTAATGGCAAATAAGCGATCTGCTCGTGGTACATATAAACGATAAGTGAATTATCCCTATTGACCGTGACAGTGATTTCTGTGATTTAGGCTGCACGAAAACTCCGTTTGAAAACTCGGGGGGCGGGGGACCTTGTGACTCATCACGATCATGTACACTCCGTTGCTTTTGAATACTTTGCAACGAAAACTTTAAAATCAGATTAACTATCTTATGCATGCTGGCTGACTATTGTGTGCTAAGTGTTAATACTACTTGCGTACAGAGGAAACTAAAAATGCCCCTTTTGCGATGTCTCAAAATTGTCTCGGTACACCTTTAAAAGACACAAAAATAAAAACTTTTTTTCACGTATTAGTCAAGTACAATTTCTCAATCCAGGAAATACCACTTGTACTACGAAACGATGCTTGGTAAGAGAGAAAACGCGCGAGAAGAAAATGTGGGTGAAGATGCCGCTTTGATCTTTTCACACGAAACCACGCGACATCATGAAATTCAAACGCGTGTACTGGGTCTTACGTAAATACGAATTCATCAAAATTAAGTACACTGTCATCTGTCGGTGTGATGGATCTAAGATATGAAGTTTCAGAAATATTCATCAAGCCAATGTTGCAAAAATACAATACATTTTCACAATTTGAGCATCATGAAATTTAAAAATAAACGTCAACCCCAATTTTCTCCACTGATATTGAACTTGTGGCAAGAGAGGTCTCGTATGCAGCATGTCAGTCTAAACTGAGACATTGGTTCTCTTTAGTGTACCTTTAAGAAAAAATTGCCAACTGCTGGTGTAACACCAGTCACTGCAAACACTGCTTTGAAGCAATAATTGATTTTATTCAAGTTAAACATCCGAGGTTCACTAACATTTTACTCCTATCACTTGGTTGAACTTGGCCTTGTCGTTTACCTTGTGTTTTAGCGCCTTAACAGCACTCATGAGTTATTTTTGAGGCATGGCGTAGCGTTATAATCCATTTCTAGTGCCCAATTCAGGGGCTATCGTGATATTTCTGCGGCATATTGATCCGAAGACATGCAGTGAATTTAGCTTATATGTCGAAGACCTGTACTACTATGAAAGGGGGTTACCTTGTGACGGATTTTTCATGTTTTTTTCCCTGGTTGGAGAATGGTCAGTATAAAAGCAAATGAATAATGGCAGAACGTTTATAAAACCTTCCCTCGCACTATGGAGTGTTATATTGGTCCACATTTTTCATACAAATGGCTCTATTGAGGTGCGGCGGTGAGGTGGGGCAAATGATTTTTCGTCGTGGTAGGCATCTTTGTTACAAAGTTGTTTTTGCTGAATATGATTGGGAAAAAAAGGCTAGCACAAAGTTACACAATCCAAAGTTCTTTTGAGGTATCTACAACTGGTTTCCGTTCTAGCAAGTTGTGTGAAAATTTATTTATTCATGTACCTCCTCAATCAAGATGTTTTACCTCAAAGATACCTTGTTTGCCTAGTGGACTCAATTGAGTACAAAATTGCGTCTTCACAGTCCTGCCATCTCCAGTTTTTTAGGGTCCTTCCCATAGTGCTGACGATGTGTCTGTCAGGTTTGACTTCGGTCGCTCAACCAAGGTAGAGGGGTCGTTCAAAGTTTTTTATGTTGAAGTTATTCTTCTCCTAGGTTTCTTCTGGGGAACCCGCCCCATCGAATCGTAAACGTTGCTAGTATAAGGAACCAGCGTTGGAGTTTCTACGGCCACCCTGGCGGCGAGAGCGCGCACTTCTCAGCTGCTCCCGCAGACGAGAGTGGCAGCTGGTAGAGATGGTGCGTGCGCACATTGCCGTAAAAGAAACCAAAGGAGTGGCTACTTGGGCTGGTTGGTATTGCATTTTTTGAGAGAAATATACTTCCTTGGTGCGCAGAGAATGTTTCAGAGGGAAGATATAGCAGAGAGATAGGACAGAGCGCACACTTACAGCCAATTTTATTGCATAGATGGTGGGAATATATATACGGTCAAGAGGGCGAGGGGATCACACACTGAAGAAAGGACAAATGATGGCGCATGCGCCAGACCACCTTATTGCAATCTTAAAGTGACAACTTAACTGAAAAGATACCTGTTAATCTGTCGGATACTGAATACAGGTACATTTTTTGTTAAGTTGTTATTTTAAGACTGGAATAAGGTGGTTTGGCGCATGTGCCATCATTTGTCTTTTCTTCTGTGCGTGATCTCCTTGCCCTCTTGACTGTATATATATTCTCGCCATCTGTGCAACAAAATTGGCTGCAAATGCGCGCTCTGTTCTCTGCTATATTCTCTGCTATTCTCTGCTATTCAATGCTATTCTCTGCTATATTCTCTGCTATTCTCTGCTATATCTTCCCTTTCCGATGGAGGCGGAAATGGTGCAGGCCTGTGTGCTCAGATTTGGGTGCACGTTAAAAAAACCCAGATGGTCGAAATTTCCGGAGCCCTCCACTACGGCGTCTCTCACAATCATATAGTGGTTTTGAGACGTTAAACCCCACATATCAATCAATGCTATATCTTCCATCTGAAACGTTCTATGTGCACTAAGGAAATATATTTCTCTAAAAAAAACCAAATGGCACTGGCGGTACTGCTGCGTATTCAAGCGCAACAGTATGTAAAAAGAAGGACGTATAGAGGAAAGGGAGAACGTAGAAAGAGGAGGCAGCGTTGCATCCAAGCGGTCAGCCTAGAAAAATTGTGCTCTCGCTCTCCTTTCTAGTGCTGTCGGGCTCATTTGTTCACCAGATGGCACGTGTATGCTATGTTTATTCAATAGTGAAGACAGCCACCAGTGGAAACCAGGGCCGAACAGTCTTGTTTAGACGGTGTTTTGCCGGAAATGAAACGAGCATATTATACAACAAACGGCATTGTAAACTTTTTTTTATCTGGCCCGATGAGCGTTGAGTAGCGAACTTCAAGACTAACAAAGTTTCCATGCGTCCGTCTATTTGACCATCACCACCAAATTCTATCCTATGCCACTGCGCGTAGTGAACGAAACGATAGGCAGCTAGTCTTTTTTTTTAAAAAACAGTTGAGTGTAAAGAAAAGCTGCGTTCCCCACAACACTTGTGCAGGACCACGTTCACACGCCTCTGAACTGTTATAAAAGATACTTTCGCGGTGAAAACTCGATGCTGAAATGCCTCTGTTTAACTTAATTTGTGCAAAAGACATTGTTCTTGTTTTTTATTTTACTTTATTTTTATTTTTGTTACAAACAAATGAGCGGACTAATCAAAGCTTAGCTTTATGAAGCCAGACAATTCGGTAAGCGTTTTTCTCACTTGCTTCCATGGCAAAGGAACATTGGAATTTATGCGTTGCTAAAGAAGTATCAAATGTCTTCGATGTTTACTTGTTGTTTAGTTCACCTAACACACAATTTCAGTTTTTTCCACTTGCCTGTGTCAGCCTAAAATGAACATATCTGTTCAACATCAATAATTTCTAGGCTTTAATGTACCAACAACATATCATTCTGAGGTACGCTGTAGGGTGCGTACCAAGATTGTGACCGCTTTGGTTTCTCCAATGTGCATATATCTTTTGGTTCACGGGTGTTCTTTTTCTATTTCGTCCCCATCTAAATGCGCCCATTGTGGTCGGAGATCTATCTCGCGCTATCAAGCATAAGAACGTAACACCACCCATGCTATGCTGTCACAGTGGTTTCCTTGATCAACGTCCACGTACATACATACCGCAGACAAAATGTACATATGCCGCTAGAAAAAAAAGTGATGCCGCAGCCACTACTTATTCGTTTTTTTCACTACAGAAGTGTGCAGTGTAGTATCGTCGCCACACGGGCATATAAGCCGGTACTACCATAGCACAAAATCCCAAACAAAAAATGATCACGAGGGAATTGCTATCACTGCACAACACTGTGTTTTCAATGCCACATGCTTAGATACAGTCCGCTTTGCAGAGCTTCTTTCCGTTTTCAAGTGCTGTTTATGTAAGAGTAGCCTTCAGACAGTTTTTTTAAACCACAGTGCAGTATTATTGGCCCAATGGCTTTTAGAGCTGTTCGTTCAAAAACGAAGCACGGCAGTGCCACAAGTGCGTGGTCTCTCTGCAGCCGGTCGTCTGGGCGCGAATGGCTTAGTTGTATCGCGACTCAAAGCCAAGTGCTGTTTTTTGGTGAGCCACCTATTCAGTACTAATCTCCTATGAAACCAAGACTTCGGATCAATGGAAGTCTCTAAAAGCACGCGAAATTTCGAAGGTTCATTTAATGCGAAAAGAACAACATAGGAAACCACATCAGCACATCTTTCATAGAAGTTGGAGATACCATTTTAAAATTAATACAGGCGCCTTGCAATAATTTAAAAGTGTCAGTGCTGAAATTGGGTTTGTTAGATTCTTTCTTCTTGTCTTGTCTATCTGGTGGTCAGTCATCCTCTTGTACAGTATTAGCTGCTGTGTGCTTAAGAATAATCCAGAGTTGAAAGTTCGTGCGGTCGTATGTCTTGTTGTCCTGTTGTAAATTTATACAGCCATAGGCTATAGCGGCAGAATTGTTCACCTGGCTTGCAACCCTGTAAGTCATGTTTAAAAATTATGAAAGACCTTGTGCTTATTTTTAAATTAGTCAAACAAGCTTGTTTTAATTAACATTCATTGAAACCTATTCCTAAACATTTTGGTCCGTGGCAGATTTTTTGGCACAATGACTGTTGAAGTATTTGTTTATTTGTTTTCTCAATGGCCACAAGGCAATTGATCTGGATACTTCATTATAACGTCTGCTGTAATTGTTTTTCATTGTTTTAGCTTGCGTATATGCTATACTGCAGTGCGTAGAACTTATTTCGAGGTGTTTATTTCTATTCACGTATGCAGGTGTTTGAAATAGCTCAGCGTTTCATCAAGACGTGGCTGTTGAAGTTTGTTGGCCTCGATGGAGGTTAGGAAAGGCACTTCACACATGTGTTCATAGATTTGCAGCCCGATCGCTGCTGCGCCTCAGAGGAGGGATCTGCGACAGCCTGTGATGGTTGGTTTTCTGCCCAATCACTGCTTGCAGAAATCTGCGCAGCCCACCGTCATTGCCTCACCTCAAATCATCGCCCTACCTCTGCTGCCCTGGCCAGCCCTATGCCCACTAGAGCCTTGCTGAACTCGCCTCCTAGTTTGGGGTGCATTACTGAAGAGCAGTAACTTGAAAAGTTTAATTGAAAAATAAATGGTTTGACTTGGTTTATTTAGAAATAAAGTTACGCAAAGTGTGTTCTGGTATTCTTATTTATAGATATCTTGTGTGCAGAATATTTGCACCGAGCAGTTATTTTAGTTAATGTTTTTAGCTAATACTTGATGAAAATTGTAACAGCCTATGTTACAATTTCTCACAAAACTGAGGAGGAATGTGTGGAGAAAACTAGACAGTAACTAGACTCGTGCAGTATTATGCTTTAGATGTGGGGAGGGTAATAGGCAATGGAAGAAAAAAAGGCGAAAATGGATGATGTAGTGGAATCGTAGTGTTTCTACACTAGTCATACAGTGGTCAGTCGCCTTAAATTATACTACACCGTGAAGCTCGTACGGGGCTGCTATAAGCTGCTAGGGCAAGTTCTTGAAGTGTATTGTAAAGTTTACCTGCTAAGGAACGCCAGTAGTAAAAAGCCCATATTAATAACGGTGGAATATGGGCAAGCGAATGGTAGCCGATATTCATCGTAAAGCAAATACTGGAGTAAGAATGGCATTTCATTGGCAATAAAGTGGCCCGAGAATGGTTCTATGCTGGATGTATGTTGGCAACTACGTCGATGAAAGGACGGGCTTTCATCGGCATGTGTAGAGTGGGCCGGCGTCGGCTGGATATGGGCAAATGAAACGGCAGAACTTCGGCCCTAGGTCGGCTTGAACATCGGCCCTACATCGGAAGAAGTTGCACTTGGCCGAGATGCCGATCTTGGCCTATTATTGCGGCGGACGTTAGCCAATGCGAGTCCAAGATCGATCCAACGCCGGTGTGCTGCCTGGGCTGGTGCTCGCTTGACCTGCTGGGCTTTGGTACGAAGTACAACATTTCTTTTCCTTACCCGAAGAGATGGCTTTAATGGTGCAACGATGCCTTGTCGCAATTAGACAGCGGGGATCAGCACAGAAAGCGGAGCGGGACGGGTGGAAGGCAGTTCTTTTGTTAACTACTACTACTACGACATGGGCGCGTTTTGAAGTAACAGTATGGAAGTTTGTTACGTTTAGGCAGGCAGCAAGAGCATGGTGTCTGAACGTTGATTGATTGCCATGGTGCACCAAGGAATGTACGGGACAGAGTCCAAACTGCGAGCTACTGTCTGGCCATGCGTGGGTGTGCCTACTTGAGTGCGTTTATCTTCCTTTTTTTATTTCGTCTGTGTTCCTCTCATTGTGGTATTCTGCGTCACTTTGTGAGTTTGAGTAACCTAACGAATTTCGGAAGCGACACTTGGTGATAGTGCTTTGTAATGATGTAATAACGTTAGGTGAATCTCATGTAACATGTTGTTTTGCTGTTGTTTTGGTTATTTTTGTATGATGTTTACGCACGACTTGAAGTGTCAGCAGTGAGCCTAGTCTAAACACTCCTCTTCCTCTCCCCATATGGTTCTTGAAGTTGTATGTACTACAAGCGTACATGCAACATTCTAGGGTTGGAAGGAGTTATGTAGGGGGCAAACGAAGGATGGCCAGTCGGTTTACGGCACCTGACGAAAAGGGAAGCTATGAAAACTAGCTGCGCAAACACGGACCAAGCCACTTGCCTCTGCACGCACCTTTGTTGCCAAACCCCTTGAGCTTTTTGTTCACCGCACCTTGTGCTAGTAAGTCACCCGCACGGCGGAAGTGCTCTCACAGTGAAAAAGTCTGAGAAATAAGTGAGCCCTGTCACAACATCACTCCCGACAAGATATTGGGGCGGTGTTCTGTCACAATACGTGTGGATAGATGGCAGCAGCATGTCTACTATAACTGCAGACAGCCAACCGGCTGTCTAGCCAGCCTTGTTGTCGCAAGGAAGTGTTGTTGTCGCCAGAAAGTGTACTGTGTAAGTGATTCTGAATAGAGAGAAAGGAAGATAAAAGTGAGCCCCGCAAATGTCTGCATCATAGTGTGACCCCTCAACAATGGCTTACGATGGATAAGTAGAAGGAGGGATCGAAAGGATAAGGAGGAATCACAGATATAGAGATAGAGATAGGGACAGGGACAGAGAGACCCACATACTAAAGTAAAGAGAGGATAGAGAAAGATGAATCTTAAAAATGTGTACTTTAAGCTGTACGTTGACGAAATGACGGAGTTCTTTTTTAGTCGATTTCTTGGAGGATGAGGATAGTAAAGTGTAGGAACGCAGAGGAAGAGCCCCGTCTCTGAAGAAAGGAGAGTTGTTTGCTGCGATGGTGGAGCATCAAGAAAAGGTTCATCCCGCGAGGGACGAACCCCTTCAGATAAGTCGGGAGGTATTTAATAAAGAGAAATGGAGTGGAGGGGAGCTTAGTGCTCGAGTACGAGACCGGGAGGAGGGGACAGAGGTTTTTCGTGGCACCGACTCTGATCCAGTGTTTGATACTACATCGAGAAGGTAATGCCAATGTGTGCTGTATACCTAGGGCTCGGCAAGTAACGACGAAGTTAATAGAGCCCAGTGCGTACTGTGCGGTCGGTTTAGTGGCCGCCTCCGCCTTTGATTGTAAATAAGTGTCAGTGTGTAAATGAACTGAAATTTGCTAGAGAGTGAGCAACAGGACTTGTCCAGTCCTTCAACGCGTCGTCGTGGTCATCTGAATCATCGGGATTACATTCATAATCCAAATCTTAACGCCCTCCAAGGGACGAAAATGGGCTGGGTCGTTTGATCACTGCTTCAGCAGGTTTCGTCACCTCCGCTTGCTAGCGTTTACACACGGCTAGAATATGCGATGCGTGGGGCTATGTTATCAATTCGGACTTAACACGGTACACGACGCTGCTGGCGATACCGATGACAAAAAGCCATAACGAGTGTCCGTGTAATGGATAATAAAAATACAACAAAAATTTTTTGCTTCTTCGCAATGAAGCAGCCTTTCCCTACGAACTTGTAGCTGTTCCTTGTTTTACACTAATTTCCCAACAGATAATGTTCTGCTATGTTGGCCTACTTTTGGATTCATATTCTTTTCCTCTTCTTCAGTGGTTGATGGCAATACGAATCCGCTCTTGCGCTGAAATTTGGAGGGTTCCTGAATTATCACCCGACATCCCACATTACGGAGTTCCAACATCTGTTTTGTAGACTCCTCAGTGTTGACGTGTTCTGATCTGCCTTCTGTTTATTTTCTACCGTCCTCTAGTATCAGCGTGGGGCAGCAAATTGTATATTGCAGCCCGATCAACCTCTCTGATTTCTGTACTTTTATAAAGTGCGGGGACATTAAGGGGCCGCGCGGTCGTCTGCTGTCCTGGTCGCTTGGCGAACGCTCTATGTGTATTACAATGAGCGAGCACTGACGTCATGAAGAAGACTTGTTCCTTTTTGTTCCTTGAGTACGTTAGTGATTATAACTTATTATCATCAGAGACAGAACTACTGTGTGCGGCGTAACACATGCAAAACCACGTATAAAATAGAAAAAAACAGAAAGTGTGAAAAAGAAAGGAAAAAAAGAGCAAGAGAAATGAATTCATGAAGAGAGAGGAATCAATTATTGTAAATAAACAAAGCATAAAGAAAAAATAAAGTAAAAAGGGCTAAAGAAAGCAAAGAGAAAAAGAAACCAAAGAGAAACAAGGCTGGCTAGTTCTGCAAATTTCTCAGGCCTCACACCGAATCTTCTTTCTTGTTATGAGTTCCATTCAATTTTCTTTCCGTTCTTTTTTTTTGAAAAATGGTGGGCCTCGAAGGGAGCTTTATCAGGTGCAAGTGCACGCTTCCTTTTCATTATTTCAGTCTGTTGTTTTTCTAGGTCACGGCCATTCGAAACGCCCTCAAGTCTTCAGCCCTAGAGGACATGGCTGCGCCACTAGCGTCACAGGTAAGATGCCTCGCGTAGAGCGATTACCGCTCTTATAGAGCATCCAGTGCGGAGATTGCCATGCTTCTACTGTAAAAGCCGTCAGTCGCATATGGCTACCAAGAACTTTTTGAGCTGCAGAAAGCAGCAAGTTGAAGTGCTGTTGCTTAATTCGTGATTTGTGATACTGCGCTAAGTAGTTCAACCTACACAATGCAGTCTGTCACAAACAAAAAAAAATTCTAGAAGAAAAATTTGTCGGCGAGTTGTTCCTAAATATATACCTGTCTTTACTATTTTCTTCATATTCCTTTCATTGCGACACAAATAACATGTTCAGTAAGCCAAAAAATGTCCATCTAAGGGTTAGCTCAAATATTTGCAGAGGAACCACCTCGAAAAGGCATTGGTCTTAGGTATAATTCCCGCACCAGAACATATTTATCGGTAAATCATAAGCTCTTCTTGTTCTGGAATATCCGTTTTCCAATTTTGTGGATTCGTGCTAGAAACAAGGCGTTAGTGACTTATATTTGGTATATTGCAAACAATGCATCAAATCTAATAATAAAAATCTAGAACTCAAGAAATCGAGACAGATACAAATATGTCACCGTTTTGTTTCAAGAGCGAACCAGCGCACGCGGTATCAGCGTATCGGAATGTCACATAAAGACGTGCAAGCAGCTCGAAACTTCCTGCGCGCTGCTCATTCGCCCATGAAGCACGAAAAGAGCTCATCCAGGTTGAGCGCGATCGAAGCACTGTCCCAGCCTTGACACTGATGGCATACAGGCGGTGAGCGTGGACAAACAATGGTTATTACTTCAACAGCGCTAGACAGCTAGAATGAAAAGCTGGGCCAGTCAGAGTACTTGCACGATATATTGAGCGATGAAGACGTAAGGAACACAGAGGGCACAATAAGAACGTTGTCTCGCAACTGAAAGATTTATTTCGAAAAACCAAAACGGGAAAACAATACCGGGCATAGCAGGCATCCGCATATGTAACACAGCAAACAGAATGTACCAAGACGTGTGAATATTGAAACATAATTCTTAATATTGCATGAGCCAAGCAGATAAGTAAACTTTTTGCCATGGAAGAAAACCAAAGCATGGTTCATGCATGTGTCTCCCATCCTTTCATTATGAAAAGCTTTGACCACTACACCAGTTAATTTGCTTTAAAAGCACTTCCGCACCTATGGATACCGCAAAACAGCCACAAGAATTACAATGCGATAGTAGATGAGATGTGTTACCGCATATTCCCAAACGGTTATCGACTCATATTTCATCCTTCTATTAACCGAGTTGCGCACTGTGCCACCGCTCGTCGGAAAATGTCGCCACGCTTTTCAAGAATCACTGCAGCCTCTCGTTAATGTGCGCTGACTCGCTCTGCCAAGAGAAAGGGCTACCATCGGCTTTCTCAAGTTTAGGTAAAGCTTTCAGTGAAGGCCCGTTTTAGAATACGAGGGTTAGGGTATTTCAAGGATTGATTATGGGCTTTTAAGCGAACGGTAAAGCACCTGCCACTTTGTACGACGTGCAATTTGGTGCAAGTAAGAGGAACTTAGTGCACAATTTAGCGCTTGGAAGTGTAGACACATATTTAATTTCACAGTTGTCAATTTCAAGTAACGTGCATTTTTTTTCTTAACAACCGAAAGAAACGTGGTCGATCCCTATACGTGACACAAGAATTGGCATAACAAACGAAAACAAAATGCCTCTTCACAGAAGTATTTCAATGCTTGTGACCCAATGATATATATTGTCTACTGATGTTTAGTGGCTACAAAGTGGTATACACCTTCTCGAGGCACTGCATTGCACGCATCGGAGCGTCACGCCAATCGCACTTGAACCACAGGTGTTAACCACGCAAGCAGAAGCGAACAGGTTATCACTGAATTGTTTAACAACTGGATGGTCCGCGAAGGACCGTGATTTGCGGGTAGGCGACCCTGCCGGTGATGTACTTGGCATGCTGTGACGAAAAGCGCGAGTACAAAGTGAAGGACTGTGAGTAATGTAAGACGCGTATAAATACGTTTTGGCAATGCGTCGATGGCTCTGTCAGCTAAGCGCCTGCTTGCAGTCGGCGCAGATAGAGAGGGCGTGGGTTCAGTTCTCGAGCCTCCAAAATAACAAAATATATTTTTCTGCTTTCTTCCTTTGTTTCGGTTGGTGATGATGATTAGAGGAGTTTTGTGGCGCTAGGGCCACGGGTGGCCAAAGGGTGCCAAGTTTTTGATGCGTTGTAATTGATGACCAATGATTACGATGACAAGGCGCTACACGGCTGTATAAAGGCCTAAAATCACGTGCTGTATAAAAGCGTAAAATATGTGTATAAAGAGTAAAATTATGAGAGTGATAGGCAATTTGATGTAGGAGGTGGAATGAATCACAAGTGACCATGGTGTGAAAGTGAGCGATTGTAAAATAGCACGGATGCCTCGTCAACCCCAATGAAAATCAAAGGGTAAAAGGCATGTGCTTCTCAGAGTAGCTACCGCAGAAAAAACCTCTGCGGAAAGGTTATGCTGCGGGTTTCCCTTATATATGGTGCCGAAACTTTGAGTTTCATCTAAAAACGAAAACAATGAGTGATAATTAAAAAGTGGTTCTTTGCCAATGAACATCCCAGGATGAAGTGGAATGTGTTCACAGTAAGCCAACGAAAAATGCTTTTTTCTAATAGAGTCTAGTTCGATGCATTGGATGAGAGTGTGGTTCACGGTGAGTGATACCCGACATCTATCACGCAAAGGTGGATCACCACTGCACAGAAGGTGTGAGTGTGTGCTGTGGGTATGTCCTGTTCGTAGTCTTGTAAGTGTAACTTCTGTGTGGCGTGGTTTTGATAGTGGCAGCCAATTAGCAAGGAACAGCTTGATAACGTGTAATTTATTTTCTCTGTGACTATTCCATGTGCTCTACCGATAAGCTCTAAGCTTTCGTTTAAGATATGGTTTTAGGTCAAAAGCAGGGATAGCTACAGATTGTTAGGTTTGGGACAGGCGATTCGTCTGGGCAGATGCCATTGTGCGTAAGCCGGTCTACTGGAGAGGCTCTCAACCCCATCGGCGCTTATTCTGCAAGATGCTGTCCGGTAGTCGTTGCGGATGGCGCCACTGTAGCGGTCTCATTAGAACAACTTCATGACTCGGCTTTTGTCAATTACGCGAGGCCGTCTCAACTACCGACAGCCCAGAAGCGTGAGAACACGTCGAAGAAGCCCTTAATTGGCCTCTGCACCAAATAGTAGTCCCGTTGACCCCACAGGACGGATTGTCTCTCACTGCGCCCTTGTGGTGAGGAGACGGGCCGTGACCGCAAAGCGCCTCGCGCCAAGCGATAGCCCACCCGTTTTGAGAGGTTGTCGTCGCAGGCTCTCAGCCCCGCGACAGTGTGAGGGCACGGTCACTTTGGTTGTGGTGACTGAAGCTACCGCGACCGAGGACAGTCCCGCTGCCACGTTTTTGGGTACGTCCGCTTTGCGTGTGGTGTCGAGAGCCACCGTGCCGAAGGGTAGCCCCTGTGTCAAGTCTCGCTGGGCCCTAGCAGTCAGGAGACAGGCCATGACCGCAAGGCACCCCACGCGCTGCAATAGCCCACTTTGCCAGGGTACGTTTACTTTGCGCGTCGCGACTGACGTTGCTTAACCGAAGGGTAGTACCTTTGTCGGGCCTCCCTGGCTTGTACGCCGAGAGGCCGGCCACGTCTGTTTGACGCCTGGCGCTGAACGGTGGCCCTCTTGCCAGGACATGGCCGTCTTCCCGAAACAAAACGTCCCCCCCCCCCCCACACGAGCTTGGCGGCAGGCAGTGCCGGGACTGACGTAGGAGGATGATGGGTTGATGAGTTAAGTGTGACTCTGCGACAAAGCGCTTCGGTGCCACGTCTTCTTCCTATCTGACAACTGCACCGGAATTGAGCGTTGAGACTGCATGAAGCTGAAAGTAGCGTGGACTGCTGTTGGCCGTCAAGTTAGCGGCCATCTCCCCGGAGGAGCGCCACTCTCCCACTCCGGACTCTATCTCCTCCATGCGGTGCCTTCTAGGCTGGGCCAGGTGCCTGTTTGTGTGGTGCATTCCTGTTACCATTGGACCGTTTCGCCCAGCCAAGTGGTGCAATATCTGCACCCTTTCTGGTAGGTGGACCACTAAGACTTTGTCCCCTGCTGTGTGGCAAGAGTGATCAGTGCCTCCTTCGGACGGCGGTGATGGTAGGCTATAAAATCCGAAACATCTTTGTAAATAGAGCTGAATCTCGAGCTGAATCATGTGTACGGAATCTTGTACGAAATCATGAGCTGAACCTCTGTTGTACATATTGCGGGATCTTCTGGATCCCTGTACAGTTCCTTTCCTTCTTCAATAATGTAAATAAATCTTTCGTTCTACCTCTCTTACGAACGCATCTCCTCACTGGCGAAGATCAGCTATGCAGACGACGGCGGGGTGCCAGCTACCTTAAAGAAACCCGCCGTACCTACCATCAACCTCGAGCCTTTAACAGGATGTATTAGCAGTGCTGTCGTGGACAGATGCGACTAGCTGGTCCGCCATCACGTTACCTTAGATCTCGTGGTGTCCTGGCACCTATCACTCTACAACACGCTGTTTAGACTTGTATACGGGGCATAGTAGTGAATAAAGCCAGACAAGGACAGGGTTTTTGTGTTTTTTTTAAGTTTTCAGACCTCTTACAATGCTTACCCTTTCGGAAAAACTACCATAATGGATACTGGAAAACACGGTGCGTGTAGTGGAAATAATAAAAGTATAGTGGAAATTGTGGTGGATATGGCGGGAAGTAGTGGAAATTTAATGGATAGGCAGGGATATACTGGGTGGCATGGTGTATAGAAGATGGGTAAAGTGGAAATGATGGTGGGAAGTAGCGGCTAGATAGTGCGTAATCATGAAAGGCTATGCCCACCATTGCGATAATGCTGAGAAGGAAAAATCAGATAGTGGTTGGTGCTTATTACGGTATTCCACATGTTGTAACATGCTGTGAAGCTTTTGCCACCATAGCGATAATGCTGGGAAGAACTAAGCAGATGGTGGGTGGTGCTTATTATGGCGGGCCACATGGTGTACCAAGCTGAGAATATCTGCCCACTATTGCGATAATGCTGGGAAGCAGTGGGCAGGTGAAGGGTGTGCTTATAATGGCGGGCAATATATATGGTGTACCAAGCTGGTATTTGTACACTGCATGTTTTACCACCATGATTTCCCCCAAAGGTTAATCCTATCGACCGAGCCCATACAATTGTGCTATCCGCGCTTCTGGGTTTCAGAATACACGATTTCGACGATAATAATGGCAATAGAGCACAGTCATTGCATCATTTACCCTAAACGAAACATTTCTATTGTGTACGGGGTGCACGCAAGAAGCAAGAAACATCGATGCGATGTGACTTCAGCACTACCAGAGAACGTGCGTCTTCCATCACCGACAGCCGCTGGTCGCAATCGCCAGCACTTCTCTGGCTCTCATGCGAGAAAACAGACTTGGCAAGTCCTATGCTTGCTGGACCAATATGATGGCATAATGTTTCCGGCGCACTGCATTCGTTTTGGCGAAGCGGTTATACAGTTGTTGCTAACGATAGAGCTACAGTAGTGCGCTGGCACGACTGCACTCTACGTTGTGCAAAAAGCATTCCAATACTCAATCAATTAGGTAGGCGTATCTAAGGACTAAGCCTAGACGCGTGGTAAAGCCTGAGCAGATGTCAGCCTTTGGAACGAGCCCAAAATGAATATTACACTTGGCAGACCCCGCTGGTAAACTGTACCCGCTCTCCAGTCCACTTGTTTTTTTTCTTTTTTTGTGCTCGTGAATTGAAACAAAAAAATTAGCACTGGTGCTAATAATGCAGTGGAAATCGTTACAGGCAGCAGTTGCTTGTGTTTACTAAATTTGCAAATTGTATTAGCACATGCTTATCTTGTCTATGTCGAGTAGGCGACAAACAAATCTCAAGTTCAACCGTAAGTTCGTATGTCAACTAGCTATTTAACACGTACGTTTCGTCATGGTGGCATAGTGCAGTGGTTAGTGTCTTCGAAGGAGAATCCGCAGGTCGCAAGTTCGAATGTCAGCAGTGGCCTGTTTTCTTTTTTTTCTTTTATGTGTGTTTTTTACATTGTTTTTATACAATTCTTTTTTATTTTTTGTGGCTGCTCGTCAAGGTGATTCTGAAAACATTTCGCGCTCAAGCGTTGCTGGCACTGCAGCATCCATTATATCCCACCATACATCATGGTGGACTTCTTCCAGCGTTCACCCACTTCATTATTCACAATAATGGTGGGTGGCGGTTTACACCATGCCTACAATTCGTTTTTCTTTTTCAATAGGGTAGGAAATCTGTCTAGAACTGCCTTTTCTACCTTTTCTAGCTTTAACTATTTAATGCGCTTAACGGCCGCAAGTATCGTAAAAGCTTCTGCGGTGAAGATGCTTACGCTAGGATGCAGAGCGTCGGCATTAAAAAAGAATGGACCGACCACTGCATACGAAACAGAAGTGTAAGACTTTGAGGCATTAGTAAAAAATACAGGACAAGTGTATTTATGTTGCAGTTCCATGAAGTATGTGTATGTGTGCATGCTTTGTAACATATAAAAAAGACACATCGCAGTCTATCGACTGCCACTGCCACGGTGGCCAGTGTGCTGCAGAAGCCATCAAAAGAGGGTCAAATGGCACAACAGTTTCTCGAGCAAGGTCCCTCACACGAATCGAGTAGGGTTGTCGCAAGGAAGGCCGATGGTAAAACAGTGCAGAACTCGACATATTGATAATAGTCGAATGTGCAGGGTGTTCTTTGTCGACATTCACTTTGAAATAATACAACAAGGACATGTAAGATCTCTGAAGCTGCAACGACCACTCATTCGATTATACGTACAGGCTCTCTACAGGACAAGTGCGAAAAGCACCCGTAGAGAGCAGGATGCCTGAATGATGGACCGAGTCAAGCATTTTCAAAGCGCTTGACGTGGCAGACTAATAGAATATCATCCCATAATCTGAGCACGTGCGTATGGGGCTTTTATAAATATTCATGAGACATTTTCTATCACTACCTCTCGGTATTCACGACAGGACTTTTAGTACATTCATAGCTTTCAGGCATTTGTTTTTGAGAATTTTTATGGGCGGTATCAATGTCAGTTTCACATCTAAATTATGCCTAAAAATTTGCTTTCAGTTTTCACAGCAAGTCGCTGGCCGTGAAGGTGAATAGTTGGATCAGGATGGAAACCTCTCTTTCGTGAAAATAAAAGGCTTGTGCTTTTTTTTTTGCGGGTTAAGGGTGAACCCATTCTCGTCGGCCCATTTGGTAACCTTATTCCAACCAAGTTGGAGCTGCCGCTCGCAGATTGCAAGATTGCAGGACTTAAAACCGATCTGAACATCGTCGACATATGTGAAATAAAAGATAATGCATGTATTGTGGGAATGTATAGTAGTCATTTTTACAATAAAAAGCGTGCAGCTCAAGAAACCACCTTGCGCTACTCCCGGCTCCTGGACAAATGTTCGTGCAGGACAGTCCCAACCCGGACACAAAAAGTGCGGTTGGACGAGTAAATTTCAATTATGGTCACCATGGTAGCTGGGTCACCAAAGTGCGAGAGGTCTCACAGTATGTCAAAGCACCAGGTGGTGTCATAAGCCTTTTCTATATCGGGAAACAATGAAAGAACTGATTATGGACAAAATCATCACAAATTTGCCCCTCGAATTGTAACAAGTGGTCAGTAGTGAATCTATCCTCCCGAAATTCACACTGGTATAGGTCTATTAGATTGTTTGTTTCCAGAAAATGTAAAAGGCGGTGTTTAATCATCTTTTCAAAACGTTTAACCAGGCAGCTTGTGAGGGCGATTAGGCCTGTAGCTTGTGACGGATGATGGATATTCTCCTTGTTTTAGAATCGGATTATAATGGCTTTTTTCCAGGCAGAAGGAATCTTACCAGAAAAGCAAATGGCATGAAAAGAAGCGCTTTTTGTGTTTCAAAGGGCAGGTGTATTAACATTTCATACGATATTCGGTCGAAGCCTGGAGCGGATTTGTTACAGCACTTTATCGATGCCTGTAGCTCAGCTAAGACGAAAGGTTCATTGTATGGTTCGTTTTTTGTAGGTTTACGTTCTAGTTTCTGTTTTTCCAATATTGTTTTGAATCTCTGGAACGATGTCGTATAGTGCGACGAGCTCGAGACCTGTTCGAAGTGCGCCGCGAAAAAGTTCGCCTGGTCCTCCAAGCTCTTGCCTTGTGTGTTCACAAGAGGAATGAATGAGATTGCCGTCCTACTACTTTACCTAACATGTTCCAGACACACGCCTCCTGTGTATATGAAGTGATTCCGAATAAAAACTTATGCCAGCTTTCTTTTCTAGCCTGTCGGCGTGTTCTTCTGCCTTGGGATTTGATGTTCCTATAGTTGTCAAGGTTTTCGGCTGTCGGTGAATTCCTGAGCAACTTCCATGCCTTATTTCGCTCTTTTCGTGCATTTCGGCACTCACTATTCCACCAAGGAACGCGTCGCTTCGTGCATGGTCCCGTTTGTGGGATGCACTTTGTAACAGCATCAATTAGAAAAGCTGTAGAGAATTCAACAGCTGCATCTACGCTCAAGTCACATAAGAAAAACTTAGGCGAGACGCGTTTTGAAACTTTTCCCAGTCAGCCTTGTCAATCTACCATCTCGGAGCCTGTGGAAAGCATGCGTTATCCATTGATGTGCTCAGAATAATTGAAAGATGGTCACTTCCGTAAGGATTACTAATAACCTTCCATTTGAGCAGACGTAGGAGTGATGAGGATATAATGCTAAGATCAATGGACGAGTAGGTATTGTTGGCCAGGCTGTAATTTGTTGGTTGCTTCTAATTCAAGACCTTTGTTTCGGTTCATGCAAATTGTAACGTGACATCCGTAACTGAAATACCTTAAAAAATCTTGGTGGTCCACCTCATAAAAACTTTAGAGTTTAAAGGGTCTATAAATCAATTTCCTAAAGTTTTCAAGCATTTCAAATAAGCACTTGCATTGTGCACAAAGTTGTCGCGCTCCACGATTCTACACATGGCAGCGCTACGGGCCGCCAGCGCGCCACTAATTCGAAGAAACAATTTCTCTTCCTCTCTGGGTCTCTCGAGCCTCCACTTGAAGCGCAGCACAAAAACATTTTCTCTGACGTTCCGTAGGAATATGCTGTGATTGGTCGAACAAGAGTGTGTGACCTCTCGTTAGTCTGCAAGCAGCTGTCTGCACTGTTTCTTGTTGTTTGTCGTATTACCCACAGGCAGCTTACGTGGGCGGATCACTTACTGCGGCCCCTAACGCAACTGCGCGAACTAAATCAGAGTGTTTTACGATAGCTTTTATATGTATGCTGTGTGAAACAGCCATCAGTACCTTACGCAACGACTCGTGCCAGCTCCCTGCAGCACGCGTTCTCCGCGTTTTCACTGGCCACGCACAGGCCACACAAGCACCTACATTGACAATGCCATTAGCACGGAACGGTAACAACGAGTGGGCAACCATCGCAGATTGCCCGTACCAGCCCATATCGTCGCCACGATCTCGGGAAGGCGGTGACTCTTCATCCCGTTCGGACGTGCTGTATGCCGTATACGGCGTGTCGCCGTACAGATCCATCGTCTTGGCGATCCTTTAAAGGCCTGTGCGCAACATAGGGTCCATCAGGTACTATTCGAATAAGCACCGGCTGGCACGGTAGGCGTGGTTTGCCGAAAAGTTGCTTGATTGATTTGTGGGGCTTAACGTCTTAAAACCACCATGTGATTATGAGACGCCGTAGTGGAGGGCTCCGGAAATTTTGACCACCTGGGGTTCTTTAACGTGCGCCCAAATCTGAGCAAACGGGCCTACAACATTTCCGACTCCATCGGAAATGCAGCCGCCGCAGCTGGGAATCGAACCCGCGAACTGCGGGTCAGCAGGCGAGTACCTTAGCCACTAGACCACCACGGCGGGGCAGTTTGCCGAAAAGCACGCAGTTGAGAAAGTTGGTGGGGGGACGGAGTTGGGGTAACCGGAAGTGGACGGTTTTTCGTGCAACGGTATCAGCGATGGCGTATGCGGCGCGAGATTTGGAGGAGCATATAGTGAAAAGACAAACGGCTTTGAGAGCGCATAGACGTCAGACTCTGGAATTTTACGGATACGCACTGCCACCAGTCGATGCAGTTTTGAGTAGTGCAAAGCCAGACTACCTTGCACAGTTTGCTTCGCAACCAGGTGCGAGTACAGCATACCAAACAACGATTGAGCTAAATATTAGATGTATTTGCGCATTGAACACTCAGAAAAAGAGCTACGAATTTCTCTCTGATAGTCGGATGCGTCACTGAAATGCCGTGAAGTGCTTGCTGGTTCACTCGCCTGAACGACGGCGAAAACACGAGCAGACGCAATAGCTCCGCGTTCTACAAAAAGACCCCAGTGTGCGCTACTGTTGCGTTGGGAATCGCCACGGACGTAGATGACTTCAGTTTTACTGATTACCGCAGCTTTGACAAATCACTATGGTGAGAACGCTAAATACAGGCCTTTGTGAATGCGTTGGGTATGCCAATACTCGCACTCTCCACTGCCGTTCGCTTGATTATGTGTGATGATGTAGGTCTTTTGTTATTGATTTGAGTGACCTTGACGGATAACCATGGTAACTTTGGTAATGAAGCTTAACACATCGTCTGACCACGGTGTGCGACGTGCAACAGTAGACAGGTGACGCCCGGCCGCGATAAACATCGCACACGCTATGACCACCGATAATCTGAAGTTATCACCACCACACAGCATTACTCACACAAGGGCTTTGAAGGCTCTAAGTGCCGGCTTTAACTAGGAAATGTGAACACGTGTGTCATACAGGTAAATCTCAAAATCATCGCGACCACCAACAGTTTTTTTTTCTTTTTTTGCCGTTGTTCACCGGCAACCGGCGCTATCTTGGAGACACCGGTTTTGCCTTTCGTTGTGCACTGAGAAAGTGGACACGCATGTATGCCAATTTGCAGTATATACACACGTAAGACAACTGTCAACACAGTGTTCGAGCATGCGTAATAAAATATTTCAATGCGCAGCAAGCGAGCGCAAGCAAGAATGCAACTGCAAGGGAAAATCACCTGGGCCATTCGTGCCGCATAAAGCGAGCTTCGTACCACTGATCGCATAAATCGTTTGTGTAACTACTTAGTTTAGTGCTTGCCTCAAATTCTATGTCATGCGATGCTCGCTTGCACTTAAATTGCCTAGTGCAGCATGCCAAAATAAATTTAAAAATTATTTTCCATTCCGCCCGCATTTTGTTTTGATGAGCTCCCTACTTTTATTAGGCGAGCTTGGATTGAAGGAAGAAGCTTTCCAGGTCCGATTTTCAGGAAGCCGTGCCTCAAGACCAATGAAGGAGGAGGGCCTGTGCACGTTCGCTTGCGGACGGCTCTCTGTGCACTACCCAATTATGGCCGGCGCGGCGACGGGGGCGCTGGTGGCGGCGTTTTTCACAGTGCCGCCTGGGCAGAGTCTGATGTCTGTACCATAGAGCGTAGCGAAGGGAAGAGCAAAAGGAGCGATTGTCACGCTTTGCATATCCGCTAGTACGTCAGGTTTTCGGCAAGTTTTCATGGCTCCATGTTCGTCGTACACTCGTGCACAATTTTCCCCCCGGAATTGAATTTCCACGTAAAGGTTGTTCTTGGGTCCTTTAAAAGCCAATCAAGAGTGGGGTGAGGGGGAGGTGAGGGTAATATAGTTTAGTGCTCAATTTGTGTTGTTTGAGGACTAATTGAGGAAAAAATCAATTCAGGCAAACTGCGTGTCGCGTGCAAATTAGGAGGAATATATTCAGTGACATGCTAAAAATAAAAATTAGCACGTAGTTTTATTTGTATGTGTTATGCACAACCAACTGCATCCGTTCTTTACTATCACTTAACAGTTACATTGAGCCAATGCAAATGCAATATTCTATTTTGACCCGGCTGTGGTGGTCTAGTGGCAAAGGTGGTCTAGTGGCTGCGGTGGTATAGTGGCTCACCTGCAGGTCGCGGGTTCGTATCCCGGCTGCATTTTCGATGGAGGCGAAATCGCTGGAGGCGCGCGTACTCTGAATCGGGTGCACGTTAAAGGGGCCCTGCAACACTTTTTAAGCATGGTCAGAAAATGCCATCGATAGGTAATGGACGCTCCAGACAACACGCGAGCAAAATATTATAGTGCAGCACGCGGCATGGAATTCAGAATAAATTATCAAAATCAGCAAAACATAGCTTTCCCTTTTCTCAAGAAATCACGGAAAATAAGCTCAGGAAGCCCATCTATCAGCCATTGCCTGATTTGAACATGGTGCGCTCGGTCGTTACAGAGGTCGCCGCGAAAGGCCGTCACTTGTCCATGCGTGCGGGCGCGAACGCACCGAGAAAGCCGCGTAGTGAACGCCCTGAGGAGGCCGCGAAAACAAAAAAAAAAAGCTCAAGGTCACGAGGCGCGAGCAACGTTTTTTGTTTGCCTCTCCCATCCCTCCCTGCTCAGCTTTCAGCGCTTTCGTCGGGACGCCAACTGCACGCCTACTGATAAACAAGACTCCACTTGAAATAGCATTGCATACGAGGGCAGCGGTATCCGCAATTTTTCGCAGACAACAGTTGTTCTTTTCTTTGAAGTGGAGCACGACAAAATTACGCCTACGCACTTACACAGGTGCATTAGTATAACCAGCAGGAGTGGTTGAAGTTGTTGGTAAACATAATGGGCATAGTGTTCTATTACTCTTGCATGTCACTCAGCAGAGAGGACCGCCACTTCTGGGCCGAGAATAGTTACAGCACGTGCGGCTTGACTGGAACGCTGTATTTTCCTGCAACAAGCTCTGCTCGGCACGGTAGTCGGTGAACAAAAAAGCAAAGATAGAGGTGAGCAAGCTTTCGAAAAAATTCAGGAACTTTTTAATGTGGAATTGGGATGAATCACAGAAGAGAAGGCAGGACTCTTTCTCGAAACGAATGCTCGTCCAAAGTTTTTGAAGGCGAGCATTGTCTTTCGCACTGGTTCCAGCAGATGAAAAAGAGCTTGACAAAATGCAGTCAGTGGGTGTGATCACACCATAAGCCACGTGCCAGTATGCGACACCGGTTGTGCCTGTGGTAAAGAAACATGAAAACATCCGCCTGTGTGGCGACTACAAGACTACTGTGAACCCTATGCTAGACACTGATCGATAAGTTTTACTACATACTGAAGAAATTTTTGCTGCACTCATTGGAGGAAAATAATTTTCTAAAATTGTTTTGAACAGGGCTTATCAAAAGGTAGTGCTAGCGGAACCGGCGCGTCGTCATCTGACGATAAACACAATGAAAGGACTGTTCGCCGTAAACCAGCTACCTTTCGGCATGCCTTCGGAACCTGGTATCTTTCAGCGAATAATGCATACTATGCTCAAGGATGTCAAAGGTGTTTCATGCTATTTGGACGCTATCCTTGTGACCGGAAGGACTAAAGCCAAACACCTACCGAACTTAGAAGCAGTTCTAACCCGTTTGGAAAGCCGGGGTGTTTGACTAAAATCTAAGAAATCTACTTAATTTTTTTTCAGAAAAAAACTGACTTATGACTTACTTGAGGCACAAGTTGAGTGCAGATGGCATACATCCCATGACGGGCAAGATTGATGCTATGGTAGCCGCGCCAGCACCAGAAAACAAGCACGAAATTCGTTCTTCGTTCGGAGCCGTGAACTGCAACGAAAAATGTTCACGTCAACTAGCTTCGCTGGCCCATAAGTTTTACAAACTCCTGTGTGACGACCAATTTTGGGCGTGAAGCAGCGAATGTCAAACGGCCTTTGACGACCTTAAGGCTGCGGTAGTGTCCACGAAGGTTCTGACTTACTATGACCCTTAAAAACCGCTCCAAATGGCTTGCGACGCATCTTATTACGGAGTATAGTGCTGTGCTTTCTCATATTTAGTCTGATGGCACCGTTCGCTACGTTGCTTACGCTTTAAGGACTCTGTCCGATGCTGAGCAGAAGAATAGCCAGATCGAGAAAAAAGCGTTAGCAATCAGCTTCGCCATTAAGTTTCACTACTACATTTACGAGCACCCGTTCACGCTGATAACGAGTCACAAACCACTGCAGATTATTCTGGCATACCAACCTTGGCAGCAGCAGGACTACAACGTTGAGCAGTGACGTTATCTGCCTACACGTACACATTGAAGTTTAGACCGACAAATGAAATTCTACAGGCTGACTGCTTGTCGCATTCGCCAGTTGATTAGGACTCCTCTAATAATTTAGAGGAACCGTTCCACTTGTTACGCTTGCAATGAATGCTGGTGACGCCCCGCCGGGGTGGTCTATTGGCTAAGCTCGGCCGCTGACCCGCAGTTCGCGGGATCAAATTGCAGCTGCGGTGGATGCATTTCCGATGGAGGCGGAAATGTTGTAGGGCCATGTTCTCGGATTTGGGTGCACGTTAAAGAACCCCGGCTGGTCGAAATTTCCGGAGCCTTCCACTACGGCGTCTCTCATAGGCGCTGATCATTTGTGGCATGTGAGGTTTTATGGGACGAAGATCGTCCGTCCTGGGTGTCGGTAGCCGGGAGGATGGCGGTCCCTGTGCAGGCTTCACGGCTCTTGTTCACTTGCTTAAGCCATTCGCTGGCTTCAAATTCATTTGGCGTAACTTCCGTGCCCGCGACGATCACCCTCATGGCACACCGGCAGCGCGCTAGCGCGCTTGATGCCCAGCGAAGCGGGCGGCGAGGCCGCGTCGAGAGATAACGAGCGCAACGGGGTGCGTTAGGGCTCTTACACGCGCTAGCCGCACACCCGCTTCACACGTGGCGGGACTCCTGCCGCCCGCAAACGGAGAGCGAAATGGCGGCCCGGCGCCAAAATGCAACACAAGCGCTAGCCGCATGAGCGGCTATGATGCGTACTCTGGTTGGACGATGCGACGCTATTGAGGCTGTTAACCATTTGGAGGAGCTTCAGTTTTCGAGGTCGGCAACCATCACTAACAGCAGACGATGCTGACAAGTTCTGGAATGCATTGGTTCGAGCCGCCGCGTTTATCATGAAATAGAGGCTGTTGTATTTTCACAACGCGTTTTTCGGCCGCAAGTGTTGCGTTGCCGTAATCATCTGTGTTCGAGGCTAATTACGCACTCCCTTTTTGTTGTTGTCGTCGTCGTTACCGCACACAGGTCGTATCGCTCGAGTTGCATTTGGCGCGACGGCGATCTTTTGCAGCTAGAAGGAATGCGGGCGCCAACACGCACAAACACTTTGCATTACAATGAAGAAAATGCCTACAGTGGCAGCGGCATTGCACGGTGCGATACTGTGATGCTATCTACAAATAGCTGAAGAAATTGACTGGTAACTATTATTTATGATTGGGCGCTGGTGTACATTGTTGTGCGCGGCTTGCTGACGTGCTCTTTGCTCTATACAAGTTCGCGTTTGCTCTATAACATGTCACAATGAGCTTGACAAGTATTGAAGTAATTGAAGTTTCAGCCTAGAATAAAATGTTTAGCATGTGTGATATATTCATTAAAGCTGGAATTAAATGTATGTTGATATCAATTAGTCATGCATCATATGAGAGGCACTGTAGCTTGTTTTTAAAGAATCCAAATATGAGCGTAATGTCTGTTTACATTTTATTCAAGACACCTTGTTGCTGTCGAAAACACATGTCTGCATTTTTTGTTGGTGTACGTAAAAAATGACACCACAAATATCGCTGTTATTTTAACTCATCTGAAGGTTTCACAATTTATTTGCTACTACCCATTCACTTCTACATTCCTGTTCCTCACCTCATCATCTTGTGCCGCCACGGTGGTCTAGTGGCTAAGGTGCTCGGCTGCTGACTCGCAGGTCGCGGGATCAAATTCCGGCTGTGGCGGCTGCATTTCCGATGGAGGCGGAAATCTTGTAGGTCCGTGTACTCAGATTTGGGTGCACGTTAAAAACAACTCCAGGTGGTCAAAAGTTTCTGAGCCCTCCACTATGGTGTCTCTCATAACAAAATAGTGATTTTGGTACGTTAAACCCCACAAATCAATCAATCAATCAATCAACCTCATCATTTTTTCCCATTGGCAATATGGTTCATTACATACCCCGACACAGCCTCAATGTTACATGGACTAACATGTTGTCATAACCAGGTTTTCATTTCAGAATATTAGGTTTCTCCACCCACTTGAATGTTTTGTGGATGATGTGTGACAAACTTTTGGTGCTTCAGCTTCCTTTTCCCTCGTTTGAGTAATTGTTAGCAGGAAATCTTCTGTTTGGCTATGTTCAAAGTAGTCCAGTGAAAGCCATGTTTGAATGAAATACATTTTTCTTTTTGGACGCCAATGAAACCATGAATCTCGTTCACCGACGCATATTTGTGCTTACTCCAAGGTAAACCTTCTTTCTCATCACTCAATATCTCAGTTTCTTCTGGGGAGCTTTTTTCTCCATTTCGTATTCTGCTAGCTGGCGCAGAGTGCCAAATGTAGTAAAACATGGGCAGCTTCTAAAACATTCTCTCTATGATCAGTTGAATTGTGCACGTCTCCTTCTGCGACACATTTGCAGCTATCAGTCATTTTGGGGCATAATTGTATCAGTAAATTGAAATCATTTGTCACTTCTGAAATTCATGAATTTTAAGGTTCTTGCAAAGAAACCTTGCTGAATATGTAAATGTGTTGAAATGTGTAAGGCTTCAGAACAGACAAGAACACTTCTGTTTGCTTTAACTCTGGCTACGTAAACAAGAACAGCCACAACGTAGTGTAATCAGAAAAATCAGAAATGCTTTTATTTGCCAACAAAATCGTTGGGGGTCCTTCAGGCGAAAAGCTGCATAGTACAACTTGAATGTGCCTGAAGGCCCTCACATGGCAGCAGTAACACTAAAACCAAACATAAATACAGATGTTTAGCATATATCCAAATATAATACACCATTTTAATTGAAACTAGGAACTTGAAACATGTTAAATAACACTATTGATTTCCCACGAACACATGGTACTTAAAAATACCATAGAAATGTAATACATATGTGATTGATTGATTGATTTGTGGGGTTTAACGTCCCAAAACCACCATATGATTATGAGAGACGCCGTAGTGGAGGGCTCCGGAAATTTTGACCACCTGGGGTTCTTTAACGTGCACCCAAATCTGAGCACACGGGCCTCGACATTTCCGCCTCCATCGGAAATGCAGCCGCCGCAGCCGGGATTTGAACCCGCGACCTGCGGGTCAGCAGCCGAGTACCTTAGCCACTAGACCACCGCGACGGGGCTAATACATATGTGAGATTAGATGTGACAGTACATTGTGATACATAAGAAACAATAGTATTTACAACACTAAGAAAAGCACTGCTATAAATATGACTATGATGCACAATATGATGATACTTTGTATATTGAAACACTGAGCACGAAGTAGATAATATAACAGAAATCGCTAAAATGTAATAACGATGTCTTTTATATGTTCATTCCAATTTACAAAAGTATTGTCTAATTTGTATGCGAGTCAAAGTATTCGGATTAAATGTTTCCCCTTGCACTTTATTTAACAACGAAGGCAGGCTATGTCGTAGTGACTGCATACGATAATTTGCGCCTCTGAATGGCACTAACCACCTGTCTTGGCTACAAGCACGCGAGTCACTTTTTTTGTATTCGAGTCATGACGTTTGTTTTAGGAAGGATTTGATATTGTCGGAGCCGAAACAAAATGAATATAAAAGTCGGTATTCGTAAAGATTTGTTGCACGTACTATAATGTGTGTTTGAAAAAGTTGAGCACTAGGATGAAAATAGGGTACATTGACTATTTGTCGAAGCGCGCGTTTTTGAAGTTGAAGAAGTGTATGAATATTAGCTTTCGTGGTGGTGGCCCTTACAAGCGCACAAAACGATTCAAACAAGGCGTAATATATTTGCAACTTCACCTTCTCAGGAAAAAAAATGCCGACAGCGAGACAGCACACCAGCGGCACATGACAACGATCTTGATATTAGTTCAACGTGATCGGTCTTATTCATGTGTTCTTAAAACGTAACGCCTAACACTTTGTATTTCCTCACAATTTCAATGGGAGCACCGTATAAGAATAATTTTTGATTGAAACATGACTGGCTGCCTCTCGCCCTGAACAATATGGCTTTCGATTTTGAGCTGTTAATTGTTAGAGCATTGTTACAAGACCACGCCGACAGATTAGAAAGAATATTGCGAGATTTCTGCGACCGATCATCAAGTTCATGGCCAGAGACAAACAAACTTGTATCATCAGCGTACAGCACAATGGATGCATCACTAACAATTTCAGCAATGTCATTTACATAAACATTAAATAAAGTCGGTCCCAATACGCTACCCTGCAGTACTCCCGATTTAATTTCGCGATATGAAGAGCAGAAATTTTCAATAGCAACGCACTGAGTCCGCCCGGAGAGATATGATCGAAACAACAAGTTTGCCACGCCCCGAATGCCGTAGCTGTCAAGCTTTCTTATTAAAATTTCATGATTTAAGCGATGGAATGCCTTGATATAGTCTATAAATATACCTAACGTTATTATCAATTATTAGCTCCTTTTGACATAACCATGCCGTCTCTGTCGACCTGCCTGGGCGGAATCCATGCTGACAGTCAGACAGAATGATATTCTTTAAAAAGTCACAAATTCTAGCTGAGATCACCTTCTCTATACCCTTAGAAAAGGTGGACAGAATAGAAATGGGCCTATAGTTCCCTAAGTCATTTCGATTACCGCCTTTGAAAATCACTGAGATCCTGGCTTTCTTCATAGCGCTTGGAAAATGGCCAGTTTCTAGAACAAGATTAAACCCAAATGCAAGGTGAATTGCGTTGACGTCAATTACAAATTTTATTGGTCTGATTTGAATGCCATCTGCATCAACAGCATTGCTGTTTTTTAGGCCCAAAAAAGTACGAGATATTTCAGTGTCATCAGTCGGCTCGAAAAAAATGCTATGCATACATCTGTTAACAGCTGTGCCAGTGACTACGCTATCCGATGGCGTCATCATGTTCACGAAGTGATTATTAAAGCGGTCAGTTAAAGCGACGCCTGTGACCTTTTCATTATTTAGGGTGACTTCATGGAAAGGCTGTTTCACATTTTTTTGTCTTATGGCATCGTTAATAATTTTTCACGTTTTTTCTGGATTTTTCCTCTGTACCGAAGCAAAAAGGGTTTCATAATAGTGGGCTTTAGCCTTTCGCAGTTATTTGTTTATTGCATTCGTAACTTCTTAAATGCAACGAGATCGCTTTCTTCACGCGTGCGTAAAAATCTATTGAATAGCCTATTTTTCTTACTTATCATCTTAACGTGCTGAGGCTGCACCCAAGGCTTTCTAATACGTTTCTTTACTTTGCCTTTTTTATTGGAAAAGATAAATTGTAAAGATGAGTGAAAATGGACAGGAATTCGCCGTATGCCTCACTAGCATCTTTTTTGTTATATAAAGAGGACCAGTCTGTGCGCAGTGCAAGTGCGCGAAAATGTTGCATATTTTCCTTAGATAGACATCTATAACTGAACGTGGTATCAGGCAAGCATTTTTCATTGACATAAATTGAGCATACTACGTATATCGGGTAGTGGTCGCTGATATCATAGCTGATGGTCCCGGCTGTATAAATCTGTGTACCAGCGTTAACTATGAAATTGTGGAGAGCCGATTGACAAGATGCCGTCACACGAGTAGGTGTTTTGATAACGCTACAGAAACAGAGGGAATCCATAAGGTTAACAGTTGCACGGGTCGAAGTGCCATCATCGAGCATGTTAATGTTGAAGTCACCACCAAGAAGCACTTTGTACTTGTGAAAAGAAGCCTGCTCTAAAAGTTTTTCAGTGAATCCTAAGAAATTAGACACGTTGCCAGTAGGTGGTCAGTAAATAACGACAAACAGATTGTTGTCCGATTTAACGCTGAGCACTTCATGATGGGGCGTGGCGCAGGTGAATTCCTCAAGCACATCGCAATGTATGCCGCGCTTAACATGCAGTGCAACGCCACCACCACGTTTTCCTGCGCGATTAACAAAGAAGTGACTATAGCCATCTATGATAAGCATTTCATTGTGTTCTTTATGCCATGTATCAGAGAACATAGTAACATCAAATGAAAAAGTAAACTCGGCAAGAAACATTGCTAGAATCTCTTGCTTATGAGCGAGTGAACGCGAGTTCACATAAAGGGCAGAAATATTTCTCCCGTGTGAAGGCAGGGATCTTTCAGATGGTAAGCTAAATTCTCGATACATTGTGCAGTCAAAAGGAATTTGAAGACTTTAATATTACGTGGACTGTATTCTACGCGATCTTTTGAAGGTCAGCCTCCGAAGCAATATGGATTACACTGCTAGCCTCAGTTTTGCGCGCAAGTACCTTTCCGTTTCGCGTCCATAAAAAGCGCCATTGATATTCACGCCTTCTTGCCAAGGCAAGTGAAAGAAGACGCTTCAACGCCGGACAGAGATGCTCATTAACAAATACTCTGGCATCATCAGGAATTCCAACCTGGTTATTTCGCAACCTGGCCTTCCGCGCCTTCTCAAGGACAGTGTCCCTCTTCTGTACGCTCTTGAACTGAACAATTATCTTAGACTTTCCAGCGTCCCGGATAGGCACACGGTGACAAACTTCAATATCAGAAGGTGCTATGTGGTCTCTGAGTACATCACCAATTTTTCTAAGGAAGCCTGCAACACATTAATTTTCCTGTTGTATAAGCCCTTTAATTTCTACGTTTGACTGGGCGAGTATTGCTCAGATTGAACAACTCTCTTCTGAAGTTGCTGAATGATGTTATCATTCTCTTTGCACTTAGCACGTAGCTCTTCATTAGCTCCTCAGAGCTTCCCTTTCCTCTGTGGCCTCCCTAAGGCGCTTTTTCATGTCCTCAAACTCATCGCTCATAAACTTGACAATGTCTGTTAAAGACTTCATTTCAGCACGAAGTTCCCGAATTTCGGATCGGCTTTCTCCTTCATTCGTCGGCTTTGTCATGTCTTTCGAAATGAAGAATAGTATAGCAGTTGAAAGAATGTATAACGCAAAAACAAGTGAACAAAAGAACAGCAGGTACACAGCAACACAGAAAGGCAGCAGCGACAGCGTAAATTATTCAGTTACGAACTGTGCATATTTCGTACACCAACCTGCAGTACAGGGAACAGTTTTTTAGCGTTGCGCCGATGTGCCGTCCCTGCTTCCAAGTGTGGATCCAGCGCCAGACAAGCGGCTTTTGTAGGGCTTGTCCCCATGACGTCGGCGGCGGAAGAGCAGTCAGGGAAATGATGCAAGCAGACCAAGGCTCACGGTGACCAGCGAAATTCGGGATATCTGCAGTACAGGGAACAGTTTTTTAGCGTTGCGCCGATGTGCCGTCACTGCTTCCAAGTGTGGATCCAGCGCCAGACAAGCGGCCTTTGTAGGGCTTGTCCCGATGACGTCGGCGGCGGAAGAGCTGTCAGGGAAATGATGCAAGCAGACCAAGGCTCACGGTGACCAGCGAAATTTGGGATATCTGCAGTACAGGGAACAGTTTTTTAGCGTTGCGCCGATGTGCCGTCACTGCTGCCAAGTGTGGATCCAGCGCCAGACAAGCGGCTTTTGTAGGGCTTGTCCCGATGACGTCGGCGGCGGAAGAGCAGTCAGGGAAATGATGCAAGCAGACCAAGGCTCACGGTGACCAGGGAAATTTGGGATATCTGCAGTACAGGGAACAGTTTTTTAGCGTTGCGCTGATGTGCCGTCACTGCTGCCAAGTGTGGATCCAGCGCCAGACAAGCGGCTTTTGTAGGGCTTGTCCCCATGACGTCGGCGGCGGAAGAGCAGTCAGGGAAATGATGCAAGCAGACGAAGGCTCACGGTGACCAGCGAAATTCGGGATGTCTGCAGTACAGGGAACAGTTTTTTAGCGTTGCGCCGATGTGCCGTCACTGCTTCCAAGTGTGGATCCAGCGCCAGACAAGCGGCTTTTGTAGGGCTTGTCCCGGTGACGTCGGCGGCGGAAGAGCAGTCAGGGAAATGATGCAAGCAGACCAAGGCTCACGGTGACCAGCGAAATTTGGGATATCTGCAGTACAGGGAACAGTTTTTTAGCGTTGCGCCGATGTGCCGTCACTGCTGCCAAGTGTGGATCCAGCGCCAGACAAGCGGCTTTTGTAGGGCTTGTCCCGATGACGTCGGCGGCGGAAGAGCAGTCAGGGAAATGATGCAAGCAGACCAAGGCTCACGGTGACCAGCGAAATTCGGGATATCTGCAGTACAGGGAACAGTTTTTTAGAGTTGCGCCGATGTGCCGTCACTGCTTCCAAGTGTGGATCCAGCGCCAGACAAGCGGCTTTTGTAGGGCTTGTCCCGATGACGTCGGCGGCGGAAGAGCTGTCAGGGAAATGATGCAAGCAGACCAAGGCTCACGGTGACCAGCGAAATTTGGGATATCTGCAGTACAGGGAACAGTTTTTTAGCGTTGCGCCGATGTGCCGTCACTGCTGCCAAGTGTGGATCCAGCGCCAGACAAGCGGCTTTTAAAGGGCTTGTCCCAATGACGTCGGCGGCGGAAGAGCAGTCAGGGAAATGATGCAAGCAGACCAAGGCTCACGGTGACCAGGGAAATTTGGGATATCTGCAGTACAGGGAACAGTTTTTTAGCGTTGCGCTGATGTGCCGTCACTGCTGCCAAGTGTGGATCCAGCGCCAGACAAGCGGCTTTTGTAGGGCTTGTCCCCATGACGTCGGCGGCGGAAGAGCAGTCAGGGAAATGATGCAAGCAGACGAAGGCTCACGGTGACCAGCGAAATTCGGGATGTCTGCAGTACAGGGAACAGTTTTTTAGCGTTGCGCCGATGTGCCGTCACTGCTTCCAAGTGTGGATCCAGCGCCAGACAAGCGGCTTTTGTAGGGCTTGTCCCGGTGACGTCGGCGGCGGAAGAGCAGTCAGGGAAATGATGCAAGCAGACCAAGGCTCACGGTGACCAGCGAAATTTGGGATATCTGCAGTACAGGGAACAGTTTTTTAGCGTTGCGCCGATGTGCCGTCACTGCTGCCAAGTGTGGATCCAGCGCCAGACAAGCGGCTTTTGTAGGGCTTGTCCCGATGACGTCGGCGGCGGAAGAGCAGTCAGGGAAATGATGCAAGCAGACCAAGGCTCACGGTGACCAGCGAAATTCGGGATATCTGCAGTACAGGGAACAGTTTTTTAGCGTTGCGCCGATGTGCCGTCACTGCTTCCAAGTGAGGATCCAGCGCCAGACAAGCGGCTTTTGTAGGGCTGGTCCCGATGACGTCGGCGGCGGAAGAGCTGTCAGGGAAATGATGCAAGCAGACCAAGGCTCACGGTGACCAGCGAAATTTGGGATATCTGCAGTACAGGGAACAGTTTTTTAGCGTTGCGCCGATGTGCCGTCACTGCTGCCAAGTGTGGATCCAGCGCCAGACAAGCGGCTTTTGTAGGGCTTGTCCCGATGACGTCGGCGGCGGAAGAGCAGTCAGGGAAATGATGCAAGCAGACCAAGGCTCACGGTGACCAGCGAAATTCGGGATATCTGCAGTACAGAGAACAGTTTTTTAGCGTTGCGCCGATGTGCCGTCACTGCTTCCAAGTGTGGATCCAGCGCCAGACAAGCGGCTTTTGTAGGGCTTGTCCCCATGACGTCGGCGGCGGAAGAGCAGTCAGGGAAATGATGCAACCAGACCAAGGCTCACGGTGACCGGCAAAATTTGGGATATCTGCAGTACAGGGAGCAGTTCTTTAGCGTTGCGCCGATGTGCCGTCACTGCTGCCAAGTGTGGATCCAGCGCCAGGCAAGCGGCTTTTGTAGGGCTTGTCCCGATGACGTCGGCGGCGGAAGAGCAGTCAGGGAAATGATGCAAGCAGACCAAGGCTCACGGTGACCAGCGAAATTTGGGATATCTGCAGTACAGGGAACAGTTTTTTAGCGTTGCGCCGATGTGCCGTCACTGCTGCCAAGTGTGGATCCAGCGCCAGGCAAGCGGCTTTTGTAGGGCTTGTCCCGATGACGTCGGCGGCGGAAGAGCAGTCAGGGAAATGATGCAAGCAGACCAAGGCTCACGGTGACCAGCGAAATTTGGGATATCTGCAGTACAGGGAACAGTTTTTTAGCGTTGCGCCGATGTGACGTCACTGCTGCCAAGTGTGGATCCAGCGCCAGACAAGCGGCTTTTGTAGGGCTTGTCCCGATGACGTCGGCGGCGGAAGAGCAGTCAGGGAAATGATGCAAGCTGACCAAGGCTCACGGTGACCAGCGAAATTTGGGATATCTGCAGTAGAGGGAACACTTTTTTAGCGTTGCGCCGATGTGCCGTCACTGCTGCCAAGTGTGGATCCAGCGCCAGGCAAGCGGCTTTTGTAGGGCTGGTCCCGATGACGTCGGCGGCGGAAGAGCAGTCAGGGAAATGATGCAAGCAGACCAAGGCTCACGGTGACCAGGGAAATTTGGGATATCTGCAGTACAGGGAACAGTTTTTTAGCGTTGCGCTGATGTGCCGTCACTGCTGCCAAGTGTGGATCCAGCGCCAGACAAGCGGCTTTTGTAGGGCTTGTCCCCATGATGTCGGCGGCGGAAGAGCAGTCAGGGAAATGATGCAAGCAGACGAAGGCTCACTGTGACCAGCGAAATTCGGGATGTCTGTAGTACAGGGAACAGTTTTTTAGCGCGTCGCCGATGTGCCGTCACTGCTTCCAAGTGTGGATCCAGCGCCAGACAAGCGGCTTTTGTAGGGCTTGTCCCGGTGACGTCGGCGGCGGAAGAGCAGTCAGGGAAATGATGCAAGCAGACCAAGGCTCACGGTGACCAGCGAAATTTGGGATATCTGCAGTACAGGGAACAGTTTTTTAGCGTTGCGCCGATGTGCCGTCACTGCTGCCAAGTGTGGATCCAGCGCCACACAAGCGGCTTTTGTAGGGCTTGTCCCGATGACGGCGGCGGCGGAAGAGCAGTCAGGGAAATGATGCAAGCAGACGAAGGCTCACGGTGACCAGCGAAATTTGGGATATCTGCAGTACAGGGAACAGTTTTTTAGCGTTGCGCCGATGTGCCGTCACTGCTGCCAAGTGTGGATCCGGCGTCAGGCAAGCGGCTTTTGTAGGGCTTGTCCCGATGACGTCGGCGGCGGAAGAGCAGTCAGGGAAATGATGCAAGCAGACCAAGGCTCACGGTGACCAGCGAAATTCTGGATATCTGCAGTACAGGGAACAGTTTTTTAGCGTTGCGCCGATGTGCCGTCACTGCTTCCAAGTGTGGATCCAGCGCCAGACAAGCGGCTTTTGTAGGGCTTGTCCCCATGACGTCGGCGGCGGAAGAGCAGTCAGGGAAATGATGCAACCAGACCAAGGCTCACGGTGACCAGCAAAATTTGGGATATCTGCAGTACAGGGAGCAGTTTTTTAGCGTTGCGCCGATGTGCCGTCACTGCTGCCAAGTGTGGATCCAGCGCCAGGCAAGCGGCTTTTGTAGGGCTTGTCCCGATGACGTCGGCGGCGGAAGAGCAGTCAGGGAAATGATGCAAGCAGACCAAGGCTCACGGTGACCAGCGAAATTTGGGATATCTGCAGTACAGGAAACAGTTTTTTAGCGTTGCGCCGATGTGCCGTCACTGCTGCCAAGTGTGGATCCAGTGCCAGACAAGCGGCTTTTGTAGGGCTTGTCCCGATGACGTCGGCGGCGGAAGAGCAGTCAGGGAAATGATGCAAGCTGACAAAGGCTCACGGTGACCAGCGAAATTTGGGATATCTGCAGTAGAGGGAACACTTTTTTAGCGTTGCGCCGATGTGCCGTCACTGCTGCCAAGTGTGGATCCAGCGCCAGGCAAGCGGCTTTTGTAGGGCTGGTCCCGATGACGTCGGCGGCGGAAGAGCAGTCAGGGAAATGATGCAAGCAGACCAAGGCTCACGGTGACCAGCGAAATTTGGGATATCTGCAGTACAGGGAACAGTTTTTTAGCGTTGCGCCGATGTGCCGTCACTGCTGCCAAGTGTGGATCCAGCGCCAGACAAGCGGCTTTTGTAGGGCTTGTACCGATGACGTCGGCGGCGGAAGAGCTGTCAGGGAATTGATGCAAGCTGACCAAGGCTCACGGTGACCAGCGTAATTTGGGATATCTGCAGTACAGGGAACAGTTTTTTAGCGTTGCGCCGATGTGCCGTCACTGCTGCCAAGTGTGGATCCAGCGCCAGACAAGCGGCTTTTGTAGGGCTTGTCCCGATGACGTCGGCGGCGGAAGAGCAGTCAGGGAAATGATGCAAGCAGACCAAGGCTCACGGTGACCAGGGAAATTTGGGATATCTGCAGTACAGGGAACAGTTTTTTAGCGTTGCGCTGATGTGCCGTCACTGCTGCCAAGTGTGGATCCAGCGCCAGACAAGCGGCTTTTGTAGGGCTTGTCCCCATGACGTCGGCGGCGGAAGAGCAGTCAGGGAAATGATGCAAGCAGACGAAGGCTCACGGTGACCAGCGAAATTCGGGATGTCTGCAGTACAGGGAACAGTTTTTTAGCGTTGCGTCGATGTGCCGTCACTGCTTCCAAGTGTGGATCCAGCGCCAGACAAGCGGCTTTTGTAGGGCTTGTCCCGGTGACGTCGGCGGCGGAAGAGCAGTCAGGGAAATGATGCAAGCAGACCAAGGCTCACGGTGACCAGCGAAATTTGGGATATCTGCAGTACAGGGAACAGTTTTTTAGCGTTGCGCCGATGTGCCGTCACTGCTGCCAAGTGTGGATCCAGCGCCACACAAGCGGCTTTTGTAGGGCTTGTCCCGATGACGTCGGCGGCGGAAGAGCAGTCAGGGAAATGATGCAAGCTGACCAAGGCTCACGGTGACCAGCGAAATTTGGGATATCTGCAGTAGAGGGAACACTTTTTTAGCGTTGCGCCGATGTGCCGTCACTGCTGCCAAGTGTGGATCCAGCGCCAGGCAAGCGGCTTTTGTAGGGCTGGTCCCGATGACGTCGGTGGCGGAAGAGCAGTCAGGGAAATGATGCAAGCAGACCAAGGCTCACGGTGACCAGCGAAATTTGGGATATCTGCAGTACAGGGAACAGTTTTTTAGCGTTGCGCCGATGTGCCGTCACTGCTGCCAAGTGTGGATCCAGCGCCAGGCAAGCGGCTTTTGTAGGGCTTGTCCCGATGACGGCGGCGGCGGAAGAGCAGTCAGGGAAATGATGCAAGCAGACCAAGGCTCACGGTGACCAGCGAAATTTGGGATATCTGCAGTACAGGGAACAGTTTTTTAGCGTTGCGCCGATGTGCCGTCACTGCTGCCAAGTGTGGATCCGGCGTCAGGCAAGCGGCTTTTGTAGGGCTTGTCCCGATGACGTCGGCGGCGGAAGAGCAGTCAGGGAAATGATGCAAGCAGACCAAGGCTCACGGTGACCAGCGAAATTCTGGATATCTGCAGTACAGGGAACAGTTTTTTAGCGTTGCGCCGATGTGCCGTCACTGCTTCCAAGTGTGGATCCAGCGCCAGACAAGCGGCTTTTGTAGGGCTTGTCCCCATGACGTCGGCGGCGGAAGAGCAGTCAGGGAAATGATGCAACCAGACCAAGGCTCACGGTGACCAGCAAAATTTGGGATATCTGCAGTACAGGGAGCAGTTTTTTAGCGTTGCGCCGATGTGCCGTCACTGCTGCCAAGTGTGGATCCAGCGCCAGGCAAGCGGCTTTTGTAGGGCTTGTCCCGATGACGTCGGCGGCGGAAGAGCAGTCAGGGAAATGATGCAAGCAGACCAAGGCTCACGGTGACCAGCGAAATTTGGGATATCTGCAGTACAGGAAACAGTTTTTTAGCGTTGCGCCGATGTGCCGTCACTGCTGCCAAGTGTGGATCCAGTGCCAGACAAGCGGCTTTTGTAGGGCTTGTCCCGATGACGTCGGCGGCGGAAGAGCAGTCAGGGAAATGATGCAAGCTGACAAAGGCTCACGGTGACCAGCGAAATTTGGGATATCTGCAGTAGAGGGAACACTTTTTTAGCGTTGCGCCGATGTGCCGTCACTGCTGCCAAGTGTGGATCCAGCGCCAGGCAAGCGGCTTTTGTAGGGCTGGTCCCGATGACGTCGGCGGCGGAAGAGCAGTCAGGGAAATGATGCAAGCAGACCAAGGCTCACGGTGACCAGCGAAATTTGGGATATCTGCAGTACAGGGAACAGTTTTTTAGCGTTGCGCCGATGTGCCGTCACTGCTGCCAAGTGTGGATCCAGCGCCAGACAAGCGGCTTTTGTAGGGCTTGTACCGATGACGTCGGCGGCGGAAGAGCTGTCAGGGAATTGATGCAAGCTGACCAAGGCTCACGGTGACCAGCGAAATTTGGGATATCTGCAGTACAGGGAACAGTTTTTTAGCGTTGCGCCGATGTGCCGTCACTGCTGCCAAGTGTGGATCCAGCGCCAGACAAGCGGCTTTTGTAGGGCTTGTCCCGATGACGTCGGCGGCGGAAGAGCAGTCAGGGAAATGATGCAAGCAGACCAAGGCTCACGGTGACCAGGGAAATTTGGGATATCTGCAGTACAGGGAACAGTTTTTTAGCGTTGCGCTGATGTGCCGTCACTGCTGCCAAGTGTGGATCCAGCGCCAGACAAGCGGCTTTTGTAGGGCTTGTCCCCATGACGTCGGCGGCGGAAGAGCAGTCAGGGAAATGATGCAAGCAGACGAAGGCTCACGGTGACCAGCGAAATTCGGGATGTCTGCAGTACAGGGAACAGTTTTTTAGCGTTGCGCCGATGTGCCGTCACTGCTTCCAAGTGTGGATCCAGCGCCAGACAAGCGGCTTTTGTAGGGCTTGTCCCGGTGACGTCGGCGGCGGAAGAGCAGTCAGGGAAATGATGCAAGCAGACCAAGGCTCACGGTGACCAGCGAAATTTGGGATATCTGCAGTACAGGGAACAGTTTTTTAGCGTTGCGCCGATGTGCCGTCACTGCTGCCAAGTGTGGATCCAGCGCCAGACAAGCGGCTTTTGTAGGGCTTGTCCCGATGACGTCGGCGGCGGAAGAGCAGTCAGGGAAATGATGCAAGCTGACCAAGGCTCACGGTGACCAGCGAAATTTGGGATATCTGCAGTAGAGGGAACACTTTTTTAGCGTTGCCCCGATGTGCCGTCACTGCTGCCAAGTGTGGATCCAGCGCCAGACAAGCGGCTTTTGTAGGGCTTGTCCCCATGACGTCGGCGGCGGAAGAGCAGTCAGGGAAATGATGCAAGCAGACGAAGGCTCACGGTGACCAGCGAAATTCGGGATGTCTGCAGTAGAGGGAACAGTTTTTTAGCGTTGCGCCGATGTGCCGTCACTGCTTCCAAGTGTGGATCCAGCGCCAGACAAGCGGCTTTTGTAGGGCTTGTCCCGGTGACGTCGGCGGCGGAAGAGCAGTCAGGGAAATGATGCAAGCAGACCAAGGCTCACGGTGACCAGCGAAATTTGGGATATCTGCAGTACAGGGAACAGTTTTTTAGCGTTGCGCCGATGTGCCGTCACTGCTGCCAAGTGTGGATCCAGCGCCAGACAAGCGGCTTTTGTAGGGCTTGTCCCGATGACGTCGGCGGCGGAAGAGCAGTCAGGGAAATGATGCAAGCTGACCAAGGCTCACGGTGACCAGCGAAATTTGGGATATCTGCAGTAGAGGGAACACTTTTTTAGCGTTGCGCCAATGTGCCGTCACTGCTGCCAAGTGTGGATCCAGCGCCAGGCAAGCGGCTTTTGTAGGGCTTGTCCCGATGACGGCGGCGGCGGAAGAGCAGTCAGGGAAATGATGCAAGCAGACCAAGGCTCACGGTGACCAGCGAAATTTGGGATATCTGCAGTACAGGGAACAGTTTTTTAGCGTTGCGCCGATGTGCCGTCACTGCTGCCAAGTGTGGATCCGGCGTCAGGCAAGCGGCTTTTGTAGGGCTTGTCCCGATGACGTCGGCGGCGGAAGAGCAGTCAGGGAAATGATGCAAGCAGACCAAGGCTCACGGTGACCAGCGAAATTCTGGATATCTGCAGTACAGGGAACAGTTTTTTAGCGTTGCGCCGATGTGCCGTCACTGCTTCCAAGTGTGGATCCAGCGCCAGACAAGCGGCTTTTGTAGGGCTTGTCCCCATGACGTCGGCGGCGGAAGAGCAGTCAGGGAAATGATGCAACCAGACCAAGGCTCACGGTGACCAGCAAAATTTGGGATATCTGCAGTACAGGGAGCAGTTTTTTAGCGTTGCGCCGATGTGCCGTCACTGCTGCCAAGTGTGGATCCAGCGCCAGGCAAGCGGCTTTTGTAGGGCTTGTCCCGATGACGTCGGCGGCGGAAGAGCAGTCAGGGAAATGATGCAAGCAGACCAAGGCTCACGGTGACCAGCGAAATTTGGGATATCTGCAGTACAGGAAACAGTTTTTTAGCGTTGCGCCGATGTGCCGTCACTGCTGCCAAGTGTGGATCCAGTGCCAGACAAGCGGCTTTTGTAGGGCTTGTCCCGATGACGTCGGCGGCGGAAGAGCAGTCAGGGAAATGATGCAAGCTGACAAAGGCTCACGGTGACCAGCGAAATTTGGGATATCTGCAGTAGAGGGAACACTTTTTTAGCGTTGCGCCGATGTGCCGTCACTGCTGCCAAGTGTGGATCCAGCGCCAGGCAAGCGGCTTTTGTAGGGCTGGTCCCGATGACGTCGGCGGCGGAAGAGCAGTCAGGGAAATGATGCAAGCAGACCAAGGCTCACGGTGACCAGCGAAATTTGGGATATCTGCAGTACAGGGAACAGTTTTTTAGCGTTGCGCCGATGTGCCGTCACTGCTGCCAAGTGTGGATCCAGCGCCAGACAAGCGGCTTTTGTAGGGCTTGTACCGATGACGTCGGCGGCGGAAGAGCTGTCAGGGAATTGATGCAAGCTGACCAAGGCTCACGGTGACCAGCGAAATTTGGGATATCTGCAGTACAGGGAACAGTTTTTTAGCGTTGCGCCGATGTGCCGTCACTGCTGCCAAGTGTGGATCCAGCGCCAGACAAGCGGCTTTTGTAGGGCTTGTCCCGATGACGTCGGCGGCGGAAGAGCAGTCAGGGAAATGATGCAAGCAGACCAAGGCTCACGGTGACCAGGGAAATTTGGGATATCTGCAGTACAGGGAACAGTTTTTTAGCGTTGCGCCGATGTGCCGTCACTGCTGCCAAGTGTGGATCCAGCGTCAGGCAAGCGGCTTTTGTAGGGCTTGTCCCGATGACGTCGGCGGCGGTTGAGCAGTCAGAGAAATGATGCAAGCAGACTAAGGCTCACGGTGACCAGCGAAATTTGGGATATCTGCAGTACAGGGAACAGTTTTTTAGCGTTGCGCCGATGTGCCGTCACTGCTGCCAAGTGTGGATCCAGCGCCAGGCAAGCGGCTTTTGTAGGGCTTGCCCCGATGACGTCGGCGGCGGAAGAGCAGTCAGGGAAATGATGCAAGCTGACCAAGGCTCACGGTGACCAGCGAAATTTGGGATATCTGCAGTAGAGGGAACACTTTTTTAGCGTTGCGCCGATGTGCCGTCACTGCTGCCAAGTGTGGATCCAGCGCCAGGCAAGCGGCTTTTGTAGGGCTGGTCCCGATGACGTCGGCGGCGGAAGAGCAGTCAGGGAAATGATGCAAGCAGACCAAGGCTCACGGTGACCAGCGAAATTTGGGATATCTGCAGTACAGGGAACAGTTTTTTAGCGTTGCGCCGATGTGCCGTCACTGCTGCCAAGTGTGGATCCAGCGCCAGGCAAGCGGCTTTTGTAGGGCTTGTCCCGATGACGGCGGCGGCGGAAGAGCAGTCAGGGAAATGATGCAAGCAGACCAAGGCTCACGGTGACCAGCGAAATTTGGGATATCTGCAGTACAGGGAACAGTTTTTTAGCGTTGCGCCGATGTGCCGTCACTGCTGCCAAGTGTGGATCCGGCGTCAGGCAAGCGGCTTTTGTAGGGCTTGTCCCGATGACGTCGGCGGCGGAAGAGCAGTCAGGGAAATGATGCAAGCAGACCAAGGCTCACGGTGACCAGCGAAATTCTGGATATCTGCAGTACAGGGAACAGTTGTTTAGCGTTGCGCCGATGTGCCGTCACTGCTTCCAAGTGTGGATCCAGCGCCAGACAAGCGGCTTTTGTAGGGCTTGTCCCCATGACGTCGGCGGCGGAAGAGCAGTCAGGGAAACGATGCAACCAGACCAAGGCTCACGGTGACCAGCAAAATTTGGGATATCTGCAGTACAGGGAGCAGTTTTTTAGCGTTGCGCCGATGTGCCGTCACTGCTGCCAAGTGTGGATCCAGCGCCAGGCAAGCGGCTTTTGTAGGGCTTGTCCCGATGACGTCGGCGGCGGAAGAGCAGTCAGGGAAATGATGCAAGCAGACCAAGGCTCACGGTGACCAGCGAAATTTGGGATATCTGCAGTACAGGGAACAGTTTTTTAGCGTTGCGCCGATGTGCCGTCACTGCTGCCAAGTGTGGATCCAGCGCCAGACAAGCGGCTTTTGTAGGGCTTGTCCCGATGACGTCGGCGGCGGAAGAGCAGTCAGGGAAATGATGCAAGCTGACCAAGGCTCACGGTGACCAGCGAAATTTGGGATATCTGCAGTAGAGGGAACACTTTTTTAGCGTTGCGCCGATGTGCCGTCACTGCTGCCAAGTGTGGATCCAGCGCCAGGCAAGTGGCTTTTGTAGGGCTGGTCCCGATGACGTCGGCGGCGGAAGAGCAGTCAGGGAAATGATGCAAGCAGACCAAGGCTCACGGTGACCAGCGAAATTTGGGATATCTGCAGTACAGGGAACAGTTTTTTAGCGTTGCGCCGATGTGCCGCCACTGCTGCCAAGTGTGGATCCAGTGCCAGACAAGCGGCTTTTGTAGGGCTTGTCCCGATGACGTCGGCGGCGGAAGAGCTGTCAGGGAAATGATGCAAGCAGACCAAGGCTCACGGTGACCAGTGAAATTTGGGATATCTGCAGTACAGGGAACAGTTTTTTAGCGTTGCGCCGATGTGCCGTCACTGCTGCCAAGTGTGGATCCAGCGCCAGACAAGCGGCTTTTGTAGGGCTTGTCCCGATGACGTCGGCGGCGGAAGAGCAGTCAGGGAAATGATGCAAGCAGACCAAGGCTCACGGTGACCAGGGAAATTTGGGATATCTGCAGTACAGGGAACAGTTTTTTAGCATTGCGCTGATGTGCCGTCACTGCTGCCAAGTGTGGATCCAGCGCCAGACAAGCGGCTTTTGTAGGGCTTGTCCCCATGACGTCGGCGGCGGAAGAGCAGTCAGGGAAATGATGCAAGCAGACGAAGGCTCACGGTGACCAGCGAAATTCGGGATGTCTGCAGTACAGGGAACAGTTTTTTAGCGTTGCGCCGATGTGCCGTCACTGCTTCCAAGTGTGGATCCAGCGCCAGACAAGCGGCTTTTGTAGGGCTTGTCCCGGTGACGTCGGCGGCGGAAGAGCAGTCAGGGATATGATGCAAGCAGACCAAGGCTCACGTTGACCAGCGAAATTTGGGATATCTGCAGTACAGGGAACAGTTTTTTAGCGTTGCGCCGATGTGCCGTCACTGCTGCCAAGTGTGGATCCAGCACCAGACAAGCGGCTTTTGTAGGGCTTGTCCCGATGACGTCGGCGGCGGAAGAGCAGTCAGGGAAATGATGCAAGCTGACCAAGGCTCACGGTGACCAGCGAAATTTGGGATATCTGCAGTAGAGGGAACACTTTTTTAGCGTTGCGCCGATGTGCCGTCACTGCTGCCAAGTGTGGATCCAGCGCCAGGCAAGCGGCTTTTGTAGGGCTGGTCCCGATGACGTCGGCGGCGGAAGAGCAGTCAGGGAAATGATGCAAGCAGACCAAGGCTCACGGTGACCAGCGAAATTTGGGATATCTGCAGTACAGGGAACAGTTATTTAGCGTTGCGCCGATGTGCCGTCACTGCTGCCAAGTGTGGATCCAGCGCCAGGCAAGCGGCTTTTGTAGGGCTTGCCCCGATGACGGCGGCGGCGGAAGAGCAGTCAGGGAAATGATGCAAGCAGACCAAGGCTCACGGTGACCAGCGAAATTTGGGATATCTGCAGTACAGGGAACAGTTTTTTAGCGTTGCGCCGATGTGCCGTCACTGCTGCCAAGTGTGGATCCAGCGTCAGGCAAGCGGCTTTTGTAGGGCTTGTCCCGATGACGTCGGCGGCGGTTGAGCAGTCAGAGAAATGATGCAAGCAGACCAAGACTCACGGTGACAAGCGAAATTTGGGATATCTGCAGAACATTTTTTTAGCGTTGCGCCGATGTGCCGTCACTCTTGCCAAGTAATAATACGCTGTTCAAGACCATTCTATTGGCACAAGGCATGGCCTTGGCTTTACTTAGCTGTCCTTGGGACAACTTGTGATACACTTTGTGATGTTTTCTTATTTGGCTGCCACGTTAACCAGTATTGACTATTTTGCAAAGTCTGCTACATTATCCTGAATTCTGACTGGTGTGAAAGTGCCTGAGCTTCAGCACTTTATTTTTTTGTACGCATGTTCTTCTATTCCAAATGTGCGTGTAATATGTGCCTTCACATTTTGCGTACACATGGTCATGGCAACAATTGACAACACTGAAGTGAGCACCAGAATGTGTCTGGACTGCCACAGGGGTGTAGGCAGAATTTTTTATTGGCGTGGAATCGGAGGAAGGGCACCACTATGATCTTAAGTGGGGCCCGCTTCGTGGATGTGATCGAGTGTCATTTTGCACTCTGTATACTACGGGGGAAAATATTCGAAAAAGGGAGGGGGGTGTGAGCCCGGTGTGCCAACCCCTGGCTTTGCCACTGGGCTGCATCAACGTTGTATGCCTTGCCCTACTGAGCATAAATTGTGTATGCACAACCTCTTTCCACGGAATGCATGGTGAACATAATGTGACGTGTGGAGTTGAGATGGGGCATTGGCATGCTAATGGTTTTGTTGTATCATCCTAAAATGAACTATCAGTCATGTTGTTCTAGCCCATCAAGCCGTTTCATTCTGTCACCTGTGGTATAAATGTAAATGTAGTAGGTAGATTACTAATTGTTTTATTTTGATAACATGAAGTGTTTTCTGCTGATAACATGAGTCTCTTTTATATTGCTCTTGTAATACTGCAGCATCATCAGCAAGTTGCAAGCCATTCTTGAGTGAGTCTGATGAGACATTTTGTCGGTCTATGACAGACTGTTGCCATAGAGCAGAAAAGGAATGGCTCAACGTACTCATGAACACCCCAAGAAGATGATTACTTGCAGTGTTATTACTTTTGTAATATGTGAAATACTCTATCTGTAGCGGTTGTTTCACTAGAAAATTTTGCTTCAAAAAAACCACGTTACTGAAAAAAAGTCTGTTTTGATTTGCAGTAAATTTATATCTTGCTCTCTTCCCTTGTCTTGAACCAGACTATCACAGCATCCTTATACAAATTCAATATTGATTTTGATTATTGCTTTTTAATGTCACCACTGTGAGAACAAATAGCAGTAGATAAAAATCCACCTGTGGTGTTTTTTCTTCTCACAGTGCTGATGCATAGTGCCGAATTTCATTCATGCATTTATTGAGTATAAAGCAATACAAGTAAGGAGGGGGCACCAAAACCTACAAAACAAGGTCTTGGTGGCTTACCATCTGCCACTAAATTTTTTTAAAAATGCATAGCACAGTGATAAAGTGTCAAAAGGTCAGCACTTGCTAAAAAATATATAATGAAATGACATGCACAACTTCCCAGTATCTGTCTTTTGTTCTAAACTAAACCAAGATAACACACTGATTAAAATTTAAAATGGGTTCAGTGGTGTCATAGAAAAAAAGGTTTACCTTCTAGCACACGTGCATTTCTTCTAGCAAGCTACTTAAACGGACAATGAGATGAAAGCTTGCAACAAATGACATAGGATAGAACATTGAGCCACATGTGCTATCGTACTAATTGTAAACTGCTGCAAGGTTTGAGCAATCAATTCATCAATTTTGTCCGAATAACTTTTGCATCCTCTAATGAAAGAAGATATTGGTTGCATTGCTCAAGGTAGTTTATTAGCAGCTTGCACAGGAATAGGGTACACAGGAACACATGTCACGCTGTTCTTAAGTTGTAGTAAAGACTCACAGTTCTTGAGCATTCCTTTAAAGGAGTGCAGAATACGTTGCATGCAAATGTCGTTCTGTGAGCATGTTTTACAGTAAGCAATTTATATAAACAAGTATAATGGAAGCAGCCCCTTCAGCACTATAAAAACAATTTAAGACTCTGTGCTGTTATAAAGCCACAGCAGCCAAGCCATTGTGCTAAAGGTCAATTGATCGTGCATTCACATACTCAATGCGAATCCACACATCACAAGTAATGCTTCATTCCTTCCCATATCGCCTATGCTACAGGACACAAATGAGCTAAATGATATGTTTCAAACACCTAAAAATGACTCAGTTTCAATGTGCGAGATTATGTACACTCACATTTGTATGTACATAGTGATTATATTGCCCCCCTTCCCACTTCTGATTTCCTCAAAATAAAATCTGAGCTAAGTCAAGATACGAGCTTTTAAGCACTAAGCCTGACAAATCATGGGAATTGTAACTTATTGCACTGAAAGCAACCTTAAGTAGATCGTCGAGGATGGCACTGTGCACGTCATGCTTATACTAGTCGGCATGCATGTTGTAAGACGCCTTCTTCGCAACATATTTGCTCATTCATTATCTGTGGTAACACCTTGGTGTCGCATGAAACCTCCCCCCCCCCCCCCAAAAAAAAAACTGTACCCAAAGAGTAATTTTTAGTAAGAATCAATCCGAATCAGTTTTCCCAAAACCAGCCTGAACCCAAGCCAAAAAATATATGTTGCCAATTTAGAGCAAAACTTTCGAATATAGAACATCATACCAAACCAGCTGTACTACAATTGAACACGTAACTGAAATTATGTTTTTGGAAGTGTGCCTGCAACCACATTGCCAACGAGTTATTAATTTGAAACAGTTAAAGTGGTTCAATGCAAGTGTAAACAGCATATGTTGCCACTTACATGGCGAGTTCAACTTTAACAATTCTCGAGCAGTTACATTTTTGCATAGAAAACTGACTTCCATAAAATTGCTGAGAGGATTACTAATTGCAAACAAGTTGCCCGCCATGCAGTAAGCGCACCTCTAGGGGCAGTGCCAGCAGTGGGGGGAGGTTGGGGGGGGGGGGGGCTGGAGCCTCCTGAAAGTTTCCACCTGCTCCCCCCTCCCCTGCCACCACAAAAGCAAACATAGTGAAACGCAGCACAGAAGTTCTCAGCCTCCCTGTCCCCTGAAGAAACTCGCATATCACGGATGACCCCCCAGAGTGAAGAAATCCTTGCGCCACCCCTGTATGCCTTTATTTTCTGCTACCTGTCATTTTGTTGTCGCATTGGTAGAGCGACCACTCCGGAAAAGTGTTGGTCTCTGGTTCAATCCCCGGACCAGGATAAATTTTTCGGCAACTAGCTTTTCCTTGTAAAAAAATCTGTACAGATTTTCTTGTGGCCTCGTGCCACAAACGGGTGGTTGCCTAGTTTCCCTTTCTGAACCATTCTGTCCCCTTGCAGGTTTCCACAGAAGTTATTTGCATTACTTTGTTGTCTCATGTTACACGAAATAATTTATTATTTCACAAAGATTAACAAGCTTGTGTTTCTTCAGAATCATGCATTATGTCATACCCTCCAAAGGAACCATGTGTTTCAAATGATGCCTGCTGCTTTTCTTTCATGTTTTTCAGTAAAAGTGTCAAAATCAAAGCATTTCAATCTCAATAATTTCTGGAACACACGTGACATATTCAAGTGCGAGTATCATTGGGCCAAAATAAAGAATCTTATTTGCATGCTTGCAGTGTGGATAATATTATGATGATAAGAATAAAAGCGTCTTTCATGCTTCCTGAGGAGAAAAAAAAAGATGTGCATTCATGCAAAACAGTTTGCTTTTGTGGGCAACCAACACAAGTAGTGTTGACCAACAACCTACGCAAAGTGAAATCTTACATTGCATTTCTACATTAGAACAAAACTATTTACTTTCTTATGGTTGCTCGCATACTAGTCATAATATCTGCTGAAGGCACTGTAGTGCTAAGATTCTAGTGTTATGGCCCATGTGCTTACTGGAACTCATAATGATTCCTTCAAAAACTGTGCTGGTGGCTACGTATGCTTTGGTACCACATTATGTAGGCTGCATTTTCACTGGAAGGAGAAAACCACCATGCTATGCGAATGAAGTATTACAAGGTATGCCAGTAATTGTCATCTGCTTTCGTTTTTAATTTTTATGTTTGCCAGCACTTGTTTGCTAGTGCCAACCTTGCTAATTCTTTTTGCATATACCTCATGATTATGCAAGGAAAATGTTGCCACGTGAAACTCAGCTTGTAAAATATTCTTGCAGGACATCTTCAACTCAGTGTGCACTCAAGGAACATTGCATCATGGATACGTACATTTGTTTTAAACAAACTGATTGTGAACTTTGTTTCGTACAAGCACATGCATCGATGATGCACTGTACTTTTTCTTTTTATTCACTTCAGTGTGACTGACTTAATGATGTCGCCACGTCACATGTAGTGTACGCTGCTGTTGCCAGCAGAATTTAGACTTTCTTGTTGTATTGCTTTCCAATCAAATTTTGCGGTCAGTATTTTTAATACTCCTAATCATCTCTCCCAAAGAATTTCACTCAGTGAACGCCTGAAACAATTGTAATGAAATTCGGTTCACTTTCATTTCTGGAACTTACCTGTCAAAACTGAGCATTTGTTTAGACTGGCACAATATAATGATGACATGAGCATGTCTTCACCAGTAAGACAATGGTGATGGTATGTGCCCACAAGGTATCCCTTCCAAGGCATTTTATGTAAATGCAAATGCCCCTGGAGAAAGAGGATGCATCCTGACAATGCAAGGGGACAAGAGGACAGTTAGGTTCTCATGAAGCTAGAGGCTTTGGACATGCAGTGTCACATTTACGACATCTTCCATCCACTGACAGTTTCCAAGACCTGGTTGACTGGAGACGTGTCTCGTTGATGTGGTAGGGAACGCAGTATCTGGTGAGGAGTTTAAAAAGCAGGCCAGTGGTTCATCAGCTAGACTAAAAGTCCGTCCAGTGTGTGAGGAACTTTGCTGTCACGACGAAGGATCATTCATAGTTGTTAAAGAGCAGGCCAACTGACAGCCTTCCTTAGTGTAATAAGAGGCTACAGACAGCCCTGTGCACTCTGATCAGTCAAGGCTGTTAGCCAGGAATGTTTAAAGTGTACAGTCAATCCCTATTTGAAGGTTATTACGCAAGCCACAACCAAGAACTACTGCATTTTAATGTCCCAGAATACACTTTCGAGAAGAAGGTGGTATCACGAAAGCTTAACACACTCTTTTTGCTGTTCCTTAAGCAGCGATCACTCCCACCTCGAGAAGCTATTTAAATGAAGCAGTGCCTAGCACCAGCTGCAACATATTTTCCCAAGTAACTCTGTAATCGGCTGTGGAGATAGAAGCCCACGAAGAATCACACAACACCCTTCCCATCCGCTCATATCCAACATCTTGAACCGTGCTGGATCGCAAATACACCATGTGTACCAACAGTACATTTCCCGGCTTCCTGTGTCGACACATTGGCCACTGAACCAAAACTACCCACCATGGTTGCTTGAGCTACTAACTATTGAAACGTCAATAGAAGGACTACGCAGCAAACATGAAGTGCCAATCGTTGCAGCACAGCAGTTGGCATCACATCATCTGTTTGACAGGAACCAAGGAAACACTCACGTGTACACTGAC